>NC_057801.1:378917023-379018984 GCF_018294505.1 Triticum aestivum
CGGACGACAGGAGGCTTCCTCAGGCACGGCCTCGTCAGGCTGGCTCGCGAGGAGGCGGAGAGATCAAGGCGGGGTACCTCGCGAGGTGCCCATGACGCAAGCCATGACGACCAAGGGCGCCAGGCGGGCGCCAGCCCGCGCAGTGTCCTTCTTTCCTCTTTGGTGCAAAGGGAGCAAGCGCAGGCGAGAGCATCAAGCAAAGGCATCCATTTCGGTGCAACAAGACCAAGACCAGCAGAACGGCAGGATGGAAGTCATCGTGGAGCCCAAGCCGGCGTCACCACCAGAGCCTTTGGCAGGCGAGGACCAACTTTAGTCAGGATAAGTGTACTAGATGTTCCCCTTCAAAATGGCCAGTTGTTGGCGCCCTTCCCGCTCAATATTTGGGAAGAGGCCCAGGGCCTTTGCCTATAAATAGGACTAGCCACCCACAAGGTAGAGGCATCGAGAAATCAATCGGATCCTCACCTAGAAACCAGTAGAGAGAGCGACTGAACTCCCCTAGCAGTTCATCGCACCAGCCAAGAACAGACCCTCGCGAGGCTGTTCTTGCTTGTACTGTACATCATCAGCCCAAGAGGCAATCCACCACACCACACACTGGAGTAGGGTATTACACCACAATGGTGGCCTGAACCAGTATAAACCATGTGTCTCTTGTGTTGTTCCTTCGATTGCTTAGTTCATAGCGAGGCGGTGAGGAGCGGGTAGGCAGAGGGCTAAATCTCCGCACGCACCCCAGTGTTCGAATCTAGAGGGTCTGCCGGAACCTAAAATCCGACACAGCCGACGAACCCTAGGCACTATACATGGGGAGCTGGGGAGTAGTCGCATAGAAGAAAACCCGAATGCAGCGACCTGGGGAGCTGGACCAGTACAAGAAGTTATACCTCAGGTGGGTGAGATGTCGCTTAGGCGGGCGGGCGGGATCTGCCCACACGACGGCAGCGAACAAGGGCGTGGAGGACCTTCGTCCGTGCCAGCGCCGGCTCCAAGAGGATGGTGCGCATCGGCTTCCTCCATCGCCGACGGCGACAATGTGACTGCTACACATCCTCACCTCCCGCAGCGGACGGGATTTGGCCGGATCTATGACCACCGGTGAGGAGAGAGATAGAGTGGACACTGTCATCTTGTTTTGATATGGAGAGGGTGAGAGAGTGAGACGTGATAAACCCTATCAAACAAGAGGCTATATATACAGTGGAGTAAAAAAAATTCTCCATAGCAGTAGTTTTAAATTGAATACGCGCGTTCCCGGAAAAAAGAACCAACTGGCGGACAATTTTTTAACGTACCAAGAAAGAAAACTCAATCAAAAACACGCCCTTGCTTCCAGGTCGCGAGATTCATCGCGCACACACACATAGACATGTACATCCATGTTTACGTAAAATTCCATCTCCATCTCCAATCATATTTTTCCAACTGGCACATTATTTACGTTGTTAATTATGTACGCAACAATATTAACGTACAACATCTCTTGTTTGCCGGCATCCAGACCGCTGCCACGCCCGCTCCTGACAAACCCCAAACCCTCTTCATCACCCTCGCGTGCTTCCTGCCCGAAACGGTCGGTGCCGTATTCATGCCCGGGCAGAGCAGACGCGACCTCTCACTGGCGCCGGCAATGAAGCGGTGCGCCAACCGAGAAGCGTCGCCCGCGCCACTTCCCGGTGCACGCGACTGCTCCGCGTTCAAAGGTCGCAATAGCCAGCCACAACATGCATGTAAAAAGTTCTTGGGAGTCTGTGCTATAGCTAGCTGTCCTTCCCCAACTCGTCAATCTCTTCCAGTAGTGCTAGTACTCCATGGTGCAATCCATCAACAAGCAGGCGGGAAAGTTATCATATACTTGGTTTGCGGTGAGTGGCATGCCGAGCGAATGTGTTGGTTCGAGCCGTTGAGGAGGGTGAGACACGAACGTGACAGACGTGATTTAAACGTTGGTTTCACTCGATGGCGCGATCCAACGAAATGAAACATTGGTTTCTCTCCGTTTCCATTTTTTCTCCGAAAAATGGAAATTTCCACTCCATTTTCATTCCTACTCCAAGGTTGCCCCGTTACAACATTCCATCAAATAAAAGGAAAACTAACACGCATGCTGATGCATCTCAATGATTCACAGATCATAGCCAATATTTACTTCACAACTAAAGACAAAAGTTGTGAGAGCGCGTACAAAAGAAAAACTACTTATGGGGTCACTACGACTTAAACCCTAAACCCTAAATAGGATTTAATTTCCTAGCTAGGTAGAACCTGTCGAAGGAAATACGACTGGCATCCTCGGATCATACGATGCTTTTGTGCAGTTCCACTAAAATCGAGCTGAGCATCCCTGATGGCAAAGATATTGAAGAAGTGTGATTAGAATAATAGTACTGGCACTAGTTCATGAGACATAAACTCATCACAAATAGAAGACGGTAGAAGTAGAGAAAGAATGACATGGAGATGGAGCCACGTGGGGAGCTGCGGTAGTGGAGCAAGCCGGCTCCAAAAGGAAGATGTACTGGACGTCGAGCTGTAGCTAGAAGGGCGGTTGGGATGCGGCATCAGCCCATATTGCAGGGACCCCCGATTGGGACACACCGACTGTGGGTTTTCTCCCTCGCCGATGTCGACTGTGTCTACACAGAACATTGATCCCTTCCCCCAGCGGCGGGATCATGCCGGATATGTGACCAGCGGTGTGGCCACCGTCGTTCTATGCTTGTGAAGAGAGAAACCCAAGCAAGCAGGCTTGTAGCTTAGGCTCCTGCTAGTGTATATATAGTGGTTTTCTTTTTCTCTCCATATCAACCATTTTATATTGTGTACGTGCCATTGAAGAGTGAAATGATGGTTGCTTCTTCCGACTAACTTACTGTGTGATTTGACTGCTCCTTAGTGGCCCCTACACATACTCCCCCTACGTGTATGATCGTTCCTGAGTCTCACTTGTACTTATCTCTATTTTCTTGAATGACACGTAGACAGGATGCACATAGAGGAATTTTGTTACTGCACGTTGTTACGTAGTACTGTAATACTAGTACGTACTCCCTCCTTCCGGTTCACTACTGGTACTCCCTCCGTCCTGGCTTATTGGTCCCCTTTGTACTCAATTCATGGGCTCGTTTTCCTCAAGAAAATTATCTTTACCAACGTATTAATATCGGGAATGCATGCATGAACAACGAATGATTAAACCTTGCATGCAACATTTTGACAAAGCATTGACTTATGAACATGAGAATGTAAGGGACTACAACCTCGTGCATGCATGCAACAGTCACGCGTACACATGGACGTAAAAACGCGTGCGACGCCCTAATGCATGCATGCACGAGCACACGGCGGAACACACACGGTCACGCTCAAGTGCTCAACCTACACGTGCATGCACAAACATACTCAGCCAAGGTGAGCTAGTGACCGTATAAACAACAGAAAATGTATATATTGAGCGCCATGAGCGTATTATGAAGTCCACTGATCGTATTTTTACAAATATACAGTGGCAGACAGTGTATTTATCTTGTTTGAAATTAAGCCATATTAACAGGAAAGGAGGCAGTATGGACTAGCATTACTTTGCTGTGTCCCGTCAACTTGCCGAACAAGGAGAAGCTTGCAGAATGGGAGAAGCTTGCGCGCGGTGGCTCGCAGGACAAGGAGAAACTTTTGACTAATGCAAGCTCTCCCTCGCTCAGGCGGTGGACGTGCAACAGTAAATTCGGTGTCAGATTGCCAGAAGCATACACTATACTAGTACTATTATTGTTTGACTTCCCGAAGAGGCGAACAACCAAGCACAAAGTTTACTAGTTCTAGTACCACTAATATAGAGGTATGTACTATACTACTAGGAACCGGATGGAGGAGCATCTGCACTCTTATTATATTTTAAAAATGTGATAAAGCAATCTTCAACACATTTGGTTCTCTTCGAGGGTTGTCGCATGTGATAATGGAAGTTGATTGCATGGAACACTCACCACAATTCTCGCTTAATTCTGGCTCATATCCTATTACAAATAGGAGCGCTCGGTAATATTTCCTCTTTTTTTTGTTATTCAGCATGTAAATAGGCCAGCAAACCTTGTGGCGCGTCTTTGTGCGAACCGTGCTTGCTGCACTTTGAATGTGGCCGAGAGCTGGCTTGATGAAACACCTCACTTCCTTCTTTTTTTTGCGGGGTACATCGCTTCCTAGTGACCAGTCTCTTGGCTGATCATCCTAAGAATGCTTATATATGAATAAAGCTCTCTCATTTACCCGCAAAAAAGATTAAGCCATAATAACAGGAAATGAGGGAGTACGGACTAGCACTACTTTTTGGTGTGTCCCGTCAACTCGCAGAACGAGGAAAAGCTTGTAGGACAAGGTGAAGTTCGCTTACGCCTTTTGACTAATGCAACCTACCCTCGCCCAGGCGGTGGACATGCATCAGTTCATTCGGTGTCAGATTACCAGAGGCATACACTTGCCCTGTTTGGATACTCTAACTCAGTTAGTGGTTAGAGTTAGATTCTAACTCTGAACTAACCCTGAACTAACTCTTGCCAAAGAGGTGTTTGGATGGCAGGGTTAGATGGAGTGCGGATATGGCGAGGCACCTTCACGGGCGGGGCGAGAGGGAGGGAGGGAGAGGATGAGAAGCTTCGAGGAAGTGGGGAGGGATCTGCTGCAGGGAGAGCGAGAGGAAAATGTGTTTTTTTAGTGGCCCCAAGAAGAACTAACCCAAAAAAGCACCTCTTGGGTGGGCCAGATTTTTTGGATGGGTTAGATGCATCTAACCAAAACTAACCCTCCTGTTTGGATATTTTTGTGTTAGTTGAGTCCAAACTAACCCAAACTAACTCCAACCCATGGATCAAAACAGGGCCTACTATAGTACCCAACATGCGGAGTACCATCATTGTTCGACTTCACGAAGAGGCGAAGAGCCAAGCGCAAGGTTTAGTAGTATGAGTACTACTACTACTAGAACCGCATGATGGAGCGTATGTACTCTTATTTTATTTTAATCTCTAATAAAGTACACATTTATTCGGTAGAAGGGCGGAAAATGGCAGCCCAATAGTATAATGATGATATCGATCAACCATGCTCGAATATATCTTGGCCTCCGTGCGAGTCCGTCTGTGTGTTCTCGCTCCTCATCTCTCTCAAGGAACGACGGGTTGGCCATTTTACCGTAAATTGAGATCGGTTTGCTCACAATCGGTTCCCACATGTGAATGATATGCCAAGAGGAGGTGCGTTGACCGACTAGCCATACGCGTACTTGGTTTTGCACCTTCATACTACCCCTCCCTCCATCATAGTTTACAGGGCGCACTTCATTCTGATGCATTTCTCTCAATGCATTTCCACCACCAGAGAGACTTTAGACGCTTTTGGTTTAAAGCTCAATTAATTAGGGTGTAACCGCAATCAAGTCCACAATTTTCTCTCGATGTACTACGGAGTGGAGTAAGTGCATGCATGTGTGTACCCGGAGTGGAAGCACTGCATGCATGTGTGTACACATTATTTCCTCTAGTAATAGACGTCGTGCTATAACTACCAATGCTATTTTTCAGGCCGATCGCTAGTCGCCTTGGTCACAGAGATTTTTTTGAAGTGCGGTCTATAAACAGTGACGGATGGAGTTGTATGAGCGGATTCAAAGAAGAGCATATTGATGGTTGCTTCTTCCGAGCAACTTATAGTGGGAAAGGTGGGGCTTATGATTTGACTGCTCATTACTCACTATTAATGCGGCGCAACGACCGGGCTGAGTCTCCCTTGCGGTTGTGCACTACTCCCTCGGTTCTTAAATATACTCCGGAGTATTTGTCTTTCTAGAGATTTCAATGAGTGACTACATACGAAGCAAAATGAGTGAATCTACACTCTAAAATATTCCCATTTGAAATTTGTAAGAAGACAAATATTTAGGAACGGAGGATTATAATTTTGTGCATGGCACATGGACCCGGATGCCGAAGAGACTTCTGGCAATGCTATTAAGCTTCCATCGTTTGTTTACATAATTGATGTACTATACAAATAATTTTCCAGTGACATGAAATGGTACAATGCTTCGAGCTTTCAGCTTTTGTTTCGTGTGTCTTGCCATCGATGCTCTTTCGGAAACAATAAAAAACTAACTTCCTTGCTAGTGCATCTCAATGATTAGCAGATCAGAGCTAATATTACATCACAACTGAAGACAAAGTTGTGAGAAGGTGTTAAATTAAAATTGATCCATGCTTTCATTGGCAGCAACGTCCCCCCAGCTCTGTCTAAATCAACAAGGCATGTTGGGATAAAAAGTAGCTGTCTGGAGCATGCAACATTCCGATCATTTTGTGCAGTTCCACTAAAATAGAGCTAAACGTCCCTGTTCCAAAGATATTAAGTGTGATTACGATAATAGAAGACTGCTGATCAAACAATAAACACACAAATAGAAGCCGGTCACCTTGGCAGTCTCTCTTAAGATTAATTAGTTGGAGAAGAATAGGCTCGGAGTTGGATGCAGAGGATAGAGCAAAACCAATCTCCCTTTGTGCAGTCGCCCTGAAATGTAGAGACGTTGCCCGTGTGACATTTTAGTACAACTGCACAAAACACTCTTAAGAGAAAACTGATTTGTGCAGTTCACCAAAAGGTTGCAATATCAATGAGGTGAAATGGATAGCCCTGTTTGCAAAAAAGAGGTAGAAAGGAAACAATTACTAGCCAATAATAGTTGATGACACATGCGACAACAAAAAAGAAGCATATTCCTTGTCCTAAGGGAAGATAACAGTACGGTTGTGTTTGTCTAAAACGGTGTGAGGATGAGATTGCAATATGGAAATTACGATGGACGAGCTACATTTTGGGCAAAGAACGATGGGAAGACGGGCAGTGGAGCAAGGCCAGAGGGGATACCTGGGGGTCCTCGATATGTAACTAGGTGAGCGGCGGCGAGCGGGGTCTGGCCATACTGCGAGAGCGAGCAGGTGGCGTAGGCCCTACCACGCCGGAGTTGGTCAGAGAGAGCGGCGAGTACCGCATATCAGGACGTGCTGCCTCGGCACTGTTGAATGGAGAAATGATGCACATCCTCCCTTTCCGCCGACGGACGGGATGCAGCCGGATCAGTGACCAATGATGAGAGAGAGGGGCCACCGTAGCCTTGTGTGAGATACTCTGAAGAGGGACAAACCCAGGCAGGCATGCTCCATTGTATATAGTGGAGTGGACTACCTTTTTCTCCATAAAAATAGTTTTATATTCTGTGTATGTGCCATTGAGCGATATAACTTTATTTAAAAATAACACACCAACGCATGAAGTCGAACTTTGTTTCGTGCACGGGTGGTACATGAGCTCCGTAGGTAAACAACCACTACACTCGTTCAAATTAGCATGTGGGCTGCCATTTCTTACAGAAATGAGCTCCACCGTGTACCCACGCGGGTGTGGCTGGGCATGAAGCATGAGTACGTGCAACTATTCTCTTCGTGTACTTACCCCACCTATGTGGGGTTGTGTGAGAGAGATACAAACGGAGAGAGATATAGTGTGTGGGTTCGTGAGTGTTTTTTTTGGGGTGGGGGGTCAATCAAAAAATGTAACATATACAATGTGTGTGAAATAGAGTCCTAGATATATCATATATATAGAGGGGGCGATCCATGAGAAGAGAGTGGAGGTATCATCGGCTTGAGGTATCCATAGAATCGAAGAGAGGGATGATGTGTGTGTGTGTGCGCGCGCGTGCGATCGATAAAAAGTGCCGTCGAATTTGTGTGTGCCCACGTTAAAGATATAGAGTAGCTGGCCTACTGGAATGTGAGAGGGGACAGGTGGAGTTTGTCTCTATGGCATGGATACCTACCTACAACGCTCGACTAATGGTGTGTGGTGGTGGGAGGGAGGCCTAATTAACTATAGAGGTATAATGGCTGGTATATGTGTGGAGGAGGAGAGAGGCCTACCTTATGTATTAAGGGAGATCGATCGACATCCATGCATATGTGTAGGAGAGGAATAAGGTTGGGAGAGAGACAGAGCTAGAGTGTTGGAGGGGGTGGTAGTGGAGTTGCTTCTAACAAATGGTGGGAGAGGCTTGCTAGACAAATGGAGGGCACGCCTGCAGTATCAATAAGAGAGGGGATGGCTGCCTGTCTGTGCACGTGCGTGTGAGAGACGGGTCAGGAGGCATGCACGAATGTTGAGGGGGGACGATATGGCTGTGGTAAGCAGACATAACTACATAGGAAGATCAATTGTCCTTTGTAAGAGAAAGGAGAGACATGACTTGTGAGGTACGTCAATCGATGGGTGAGGGGAAATAGTTAAAGTCGACCTAGGTATACATTGGGAGATCGATCAATATACATGCATGTATGTGTTAGAAGCAAATAAGGCCCAGGGAGAAGGATAGAGAGAGAGAGGGATGCATCTAGGAGGTGGTGCGAGAGGCATACTATATCGAGGGGGAAGGAGTGTGCGAGTACGAGATCGATGAAAAGAGTGGTGGGAGTGAGGCATGGACGGTGATAAGAGAAGAGGGGAAGCTTGTGTTTGTGGTAGGCACACCTGGCTAGAGAGGCATATCGATCGATGTGTGCCGTAAAGAAGGAGCTGGGGGCCTACACACACCATGGGTGAACGACCTAAATTGAAAAGACGAATTCGCGCGATGGAGCTAGAGAATGCTGAGGGAGGGTGAGAGGGGTGCGGGTGTGTGCATGCATGAGAGAAAGTTAGTGCTAGCTACAAAGATAAGAGGATTGTGTGGGTGTAAAAGACGAATAGAGATCATAATTCATTCTAAAAAGCGAATTTGGATATTTGAAGAATTTATCATAGTGTTTTGAACCGACGCATGTGTGAATATATATAACGGTGATACACATGGTGTGGTTATGAACATGTTATACTACATATAATATATTTTATCTCTACTCTTATAAAAAAACAAAGTTGTTGATGATGGTGTGCCTGCCATCCTGCAATATGGGCCGTCCGATTTATATCCGACGGATATGAAGGAAACTATGTCAATTTTGAAAAAAGATACCCACACCCCTCTCCATATTTGCAAATAAGGCCTCCCCTTGATCATGTTGATGTTCCATGGAACGCATGGGCATCTTGCTAGTACTACATATAATATATAGAGCATTCATTATAATTTGGGCTAATGTGTGGCTTTTGCAGCTCAGGGCTAAATACTTGTCATAATGTAGGGGGCGGGGCACTATACTTTATGTGATAAACACGGTGTACGTATGGAACATGGTTTAGATTATGAATATATAGTTAGTACATCAATGAACTATTATTTGGAATCAACATCAAGTGTATTCAAAAAATTGAATTCGAGTTCATATAGTACACATATTTCATATCTATCTCTATAGTAATCATGTGGTGTGTTGTTAAGGTAATACACGAATGATGGTTGAAGTTGGCAACAATCATGATTGTAGATTCCTATTGAAATAGAGAAACAAATTCAAATTCAGTTCGAATTGCAGCGGTAGTATAAACATTTGGAATGCACTAAAATGTTGGTATGAGTAGGTTACATGCATTATACAGCCAGCGAAAAAAATTTAATTGGACATAACATGGATTCATACTCCCTCCTTCCATCTATATAGGGCCTAATGCGTTTTTTAAGACCGCCTTTGACTATTGACAAGATTAATAGTACATGACATGCACAATGTGAAAATTATATCATTGAAAGCTCCTTTCACACACGAATTTAACGGTGTGCTTTGTGTAAGTTGCATATCATATATTATTGCTCTAATATTTGGTCAAAGTTAGCCTCGAAAAATGCATTAGGCCCTATATAGATGGAAGGAGGGAGTAGCTTTGAATAGCATTTGTATAGTAAAACGGGACAAGACTCTCTCTTTGTGTGGTGTGAATAGTTTTATTTTTTCGTGTTTTCCATTGAGGGAAGTGCGAATTGATTTGGTACGTACAAGTACAATTACACGTTAGGCTTGTCCCTAAAATTCAATACGCGCCTTGTTATATCCCAAAAATTCAGATATCGTGCTCCCTAAACTGGCGCCTTCACAACCCGCGCCTTGCTATCCCGAAATTACAACGCGCGCGAAAACTCCCTCCAGCTACCAAATCCCGACACGTGAAATCCCCCTTCTAACCCTGAGCCGAAAGGGCTGCTAGTTCAAATCAGTGGGGGTACTTCTGTAACACACCCTACATTTTGGACAAGCGTGCCCCTAAGTCATGGTTCCCCCTCCCATCGCCTCCTTTTCGCCATTCAAAATCCGAGGCCGTCATATCCTCTCTGCTCCAGCCGTGAAACCCCACCCTCCTTCGTCCGCCACCTCACCGCTGCCTAGCCGGAGCCTCTTCCCCGGTGACGTCGTCCACCGCAAAAGCTCAACGTTCCTCATCCACCTCCCAGGATGAGGATCCGTCGTCCATCTCGTCGTCCCCCGGTTCAGTCGCCCTGTCCTCCACCTCCAAGGAGCTGCTCTGACGATCACCTCGTCTATCGCGGCTGCTCCATCCGCACAACGCCGCCTTAACGTGCTCCACCGGAGCCGCATCATCCTCACCGACTCCTAGGACAAAGTCGATCCCTACTCGGCGCCACCAAAGAGGTTGTACACTCATCGCATCGCACCTTCTCCTTAAATCGACCTCCCGACACCGACGGTGCTCCATCCTGCACCCACATGGAGAGGCTACCTCGAAGCAGGTGCGGTGGGCGACATCTCCACGGTGGCTCTCCCCAGTGTGAGGCCCCTTCGGCGACGGCGTCCATACCAGCCGAATCTGCTGCTGCTGCTCCGGCTCTCGCTTGCTCGCTCGCTAGTGCTGCTACTGCTGCTCCGGCTCTCACTCGTTCGCTTGCTCGCGCTACTGTTGCTGCTGCTGCTCCGGCTCTCTCTCGCTCGCTCGCCCACGCTGCTGCTGCTGCTATCCCCCTCGCTCGTGCTACTGATCTGCTCCGATTTAGCTACACTTCAGTCGACTGAATCAACTTTTGGGTCTGTCGATTTTCAGGGGGTGGGGGGCTCGCCGGAGTTAAGGAAGAACCACCCGCAGTGGGGAGGGGGGCTTGCCGGAGAGGTACCCCACTATCTATCTTAGGGTTCAGGGTGGGGGCGTGGTCACCAGCGATGTGGGGCGCGGTGGTGGGGCGATGGCATGGGGATCGCTAGAGAAAAAGCTCTGCGCCGTGGGGGGGGGCTAGAGGGATGTCCGGGGCGGTGGGGAGTTGTTTTGGGGTGGCAAGGCGGCGAGGGGCCCGGCGGTTCGGCCGGTGGTGACTGGCGGTTCGGACGGTAGAGAATGTATCTGATCACCAGGCAGTCTGTGCCTTCAAGGAAGGCGTGAAGAACAGAGAGCTAAGTTTGAAATTCGGTCGGACCGGAGACATGACCCTGAGTCGAATGATGGAGATTGCCACCAAGTATGCCAATGGTGAAGAAGAGGATCAGCTCCGGAGTGGCAAGTACAAGACAGCTGCTCATGAAACCGGGGGAGGGAACTCCAGTCGGAAGCAGAAGCGGAAAGCCGAGCCAGCTGCTCCTGGAGAAGCCTTGGCCGTGACTCAAGGAAAATTTAAAGGGAAGCCCAAAGGGTCTTGGAACCCTAAGAAGGTGAAGGACAAGGAAGGGAATGATGTAATGGATTTTCCGTGCCACATCCACACTAAGAAAGATGAGGAGGGTAAATTCATTTATCTGAAACATACCACTCGACAGTGTCGGCTCTTGATCCAGCAATTCCAGGGAAAACAGTCCAAGGATAAGGAAAAGGAGTCAGGCAAAGTTGAAGACAAAGAAGATAGTGATGATGGATATCCCCAGGTCAATTCCACCCTGATGGTTTTTGCTGATGTTGAAAGCAAAAGTCGATTGAAAGTTATCAACCGAGAGGTGAACATGGTTGCTCCGGTGACACCCAGTTATCTGAAATGGTCTCAGACTGCCATCACATTCGACCAGTCCGATCATCCGACACACATAGCCACCCCTGGAAGGCAAGCTTTGGTGGTCGACCCAGTCGTCGAAGGCACTCGACTGACTAAAGTCTTGATGGATGGTGGCAGTGGCCTGAATATATTGTATGCAGAAACATTGAAAGGGATGGGCATTCCGATGTCCAGACTCAGTACTAGCAACATGAGTTTCCATGGAGTCATTCCTGGGAAGAAGGCTGAGTCACTCGGCCAAATTGCTCTTGATGTGGTTTTCGGTGATTCCAAGAATTACCGCAAAGAAAAGTTGACATTTGAAGTGGTGGATTTCCAAAGCGCTTATCACACTATTTTGGGCAGGCCAGCTTATGCACGTTTCATGGCTCGGCCATGCTATGTGTACCTCAAAATGAAGATGCCTGGTCCCAAAGGTGTGATCACTATTACTGGCAATCGGAAGAAGGCAGAAGAGTGCTTTTAGAAAGGCTCAAAGATCACCGACGCTCAGATGGCAGTGGTAGAGCTGCAGGAATATCAGAAAACTGTAGATCCGAGTGATTTATTGTGAGCCAAGAAGCCCGCTACAGAGTCAGCGTTTCAGTCGTCCGGTGAGACAAAGTCGGTTCACATTCACCCAACCGATCCCAGTGCTGCTCCAATTCATATCTATACAACACTCGACTCCAAATAGGAAGAAGCGCTCATCCAGTTCCTCCGTGAGAACTGGGACATCTTCGCATGGAAGCCTGCTGGCATGCCGGGTGTTCCCAGGGGGCTGGCTGAGCATCGTCTACGAGTCGACCCAAAAGTGAAACCTGTCAAGGAACATCTTCAATGGTCCGCTGTCCAGAAGAGAAAGGCCATTGGCGAGGAGGTGGCTCGACTCTTAGCAGCAGAGTTTATCCGAGAGATTTACCACTCCGAGTGGCTCGCCAATGTTGTCATGGTCCCCAAGAAGGACAAGTCACTTCGCATGTGCATTGATTTCAAACATATCAATCGGGCCTGCCCGAAAGATCATTTTCCTCTCCCCCGCATCGACCAAATAGTCGACTCAACTGCGGGATGTGAGCGCCTGTCTTTTTTAGACGCCTATTCCGGTTACCATCAGATCCGTCTGTATGGACCCGACGAGATCAAAACAGCTTTCATCACTCCATTCAGAGGCTTCTGTTATGTCACCATGCCATTCGGCCTCAAGAATGCCGGAGCCACGTTCATGAGGATGATCCAGAAGTGTTTACTCACTCAAATCAGTCGGAATGTGGAAGCATATATGGATGATATTGTGGTAAAATCACGGAAGGGTTCCGACCTGTTGACTGACCTTGCTGAAACATTTGCCAACCTCAGGAGGTATGATATCAAGCTTAATCCATCAAAGTGCACATTTGGAGTTCCTGGCGGAAAGTTACTCGGTTTTCTCGTTTCCGAACGAGGAATCGACACCAACCCAAAAAAAGTTGGTACTATACTCCGAATGAAACGCCCTATGCGTGTGCATGATGTCTAGAAGCTTCCTGGATGCTTGGCCGCTTTAAGTCGATTCATCTCTCGTCTCAGTGAAAAGGCATTGCCTCTCTCCCGACTGATGAAGAAGTCAGACAAGTTCGAGTGGACTCCAGAAGCTGATGCAGCGTTTGCAAAGCTAAAAGCTCTGCTCTCCACCCAGCCGGTGCTTGCTGCCCCAATCAGCAAAGAGCCTTTGCTGCTTTACATTGCAACCATAGGACAAGTCGTCAGTACAGTACTTACGGTCGAGCGGGAAGAAGAAGGAAAAGCCTTCAAAGTTCAGCGCCCAGTATATTATCTTTCTGAAGTGTTGACCCCATCAAAGCAAAGATACCCTCATTATCAGAAGCTTGTATATGGGATTTATATGACCACAAAGAAGGTTGCTCATTACTTCTCTGACCATTCCATTACAGTCGTCAGCGACGCCCCATTTTCAGAGATTCTGCACAATAGAGATGCAACTGGTCGAGTGGCAAAATGGGCGATTGAACTCCTTCCCCTTGATATCAAGTTTGAGGCAAAGAAAGCCATCAAGTCCCAAGCAGTAGCAGATTTCATCGCCGAGTGGATCGAACAGCAATTACCGACTCAAGTTCACTCGGAGCACTGGACCATGTTCTCTGATGGTTCTAAGATGCTGAATGGTTCCGGTGCTGGGGTAGTGTTGGTTTCCCCCCGAGGAGATAAGCTCAGATATGTGCTCTAGATCCAGTTTGATTCCTCCAATAATGAAGCAGAATACGAAGCACTTTTGTATGGGTTGCGTATGGCCATCTCACTCAGCATCCGTCGCCTCATGGTCTATGGCGACTCAGATTTGGTGGTTAATCAGGTGATGAAGGAGTGGGATGTCAGAAGTCCAGCCATGACTGGTTACTGCAATGCAGTGAGAAATGTAGAGAAGAAATTTGAGGGGTTAGAGCTCCATCATATACACCGACTGAAAAATCAAACTGCTGATGATTTGGCAAAAATAGGTTCCAAGAGAGAAGCCATTCCTAGTAATGTGTTTTTGGAGCACATCCACGCACCATCAGTTTAAGAAGATCCTTTCACCGAAGAAGCCCCGCAGCCAAAAAGTGTCACGGATCCGACTGAAGTTGAGGTTCCAACTGTGGTCGACCCGATCATGGAAGTTTTGGTCATCACTACCGACTGGACAGTTCCGTACATCGCGTATATCCTGAGGAAAGAGCTCCCGGAGAATGAAGAAGAGGCTCGACAGATCATCCGCCGATCCAAGGCCTTTACAGTAATCAAGGGACAGTTGTGCAGGGAAAGCGCGACTGGGGTTGGCCAGAAATGTATAACACCAGAAGAAGGTCAGATAATTCTTGACGATATCCACTCGGGGACCTGTGGTCATCATGCGTCCTCTCGGACCATTGTGGTTAAAGCATACCGAGCGGGATTTTATTGGCCAAGAGCAAATGAAATGGCGAAGGAAATAGTCGACAAGTGTGAAGGATGTCAGTTCTATTCCAATATGTCACACAAACCCGCCTCAGCCTTGAAGACCATTCCACTCGTCTGGCCCTTTGTTGTTTGGGGATTGGATATGGTGGGACCACTGAGAACTGGCAGCAGCGGTTTCACACATGTACTGGTGGCAGTCGACAAGTTCACTAAGTGGATTGAAGCTAAGCCTATCAAGAATCTCGATGCCGGCACTGCTATCAGCTTCATCAGAGAGTTGGTATTCAGATATGGAGTTCCGCATAGCATCATCACTGATAATGGGTCAAACTTCGATTCTGACAAATTCAGAGCCTTTTGCGCCTCTCAAGGCACAGGAGTCGACTACACTTCAGTCGCTCACCCCCAGTCGAATGGACAAGCAGAACGAGAAAATGGTCTAATTCTCAAAGGACTGAAACCCCAACTGATGCGCGATCTCAAGCACGCAGCAGGCGCATGGGTCGAAGAAATTCCGTCAGTTCTTTGGGGATTAAGGACCACTCCTAATCGGTCGACTGGGAGAACTCCATTCTTCCTGGTCTATGGAGCTGAAGCAGTTCTGCCGAGTGACCTGCTTCACAATGCACCCCGAGTCGAGCTCTACACTGAGGATGAGGCAGAACAAGCCCGACAAGACGCAGTCGGCCTTCTAGAAGAAGAAAGAGAGATGGCCATGATCCGCTCGACTATCTATTAGAAGGACTTGCGTCGATTCCATGCAAGAAACGTGAAGAGTCGAGCCTTCCAAGAAGGAGACTTGGTCCTCCGAGTGGATCAACAGAAGCCACACGAACTTGCTGCTACTTGGGAAGGCCCCTTCATCGTCACCAAAGTTCTCCACAATGGAGCGTACCGTCTTTACAATGTCGATCGCCAGATTGACGAGCCACGAGCTTGGAACGCGGAGCTGCTCCGCCCCTTTTACACTTAAGTACTCACTCGGATGAGATGTAATAAAGTACCTCTATAGTTTGTTTGTCAAAGACAAGAATGTTATAATTTTCCCAGTGATTGTTATTACTTTTTGTTTACATGAGAAACCCCCCAGTGGGTGGCTTAGCTGCGAATCCATTTCGCCTAAGTTTGTAAAAAAAATCCCTACCGAGTGGTGAGCCAGCCTCCCACTCGGGGACTTAGCTGCGAATCCATTTCGCCTAAGTATTTAAAAATCCTACCGAGTGGTGAGCCAGCCTCCCACTCAGAGGCTTAGCTGCAGTCCAAGTACTCGCCTAAGTGTTTAAAATCCTACCGAGTGGAGAGCAATCCTCCCACTCGGGGGCTTAGCTGCAGTCCAGTACTCGCCTAAGTATTTGAAATTTCCACCGAGTGGAGAGCAATCCTCCCACTCGGGGGCTTAGCTTCAGTCCAGTACTCGCCTAAGTATTTAATACAATGTGCACTTTGCAAGGATGACGAGGTGCGGGTCGACTGCTACCTTCTCCTTCCGAGCTACGCCACAAATACAATGTGCGCTTTGCAAGGATGACGAGGTGTAGGTTGACTGCTACCTTCCCCTTCCGAGCTACGCCACAAATACAATGTGCGCTCTGCAAGGACGACGAGGTGCAGGTCGATTGCTACCTTCTCCTTCAGAGCTACGCCACAAATACAATGTGCGCTCTGCAAGGACGATGAGGTGCAAGTCAACTGCTGCCTTCTCCTTCGGAACTACGCCACAAAAAATCCTACCGAGTGGAGAGCAAACCTCCCACTTGGGGGCTTAGCTGCAGTCCTGTACGCGCTTAAGTATCTGAGAATCCTACCGAGTGGAGAGCAAACCTCCCACTCGGGGGCTTAGCTGCAGTCTAGTACTCGCCTAAGTATTTGAAAATCCCACCGAGTGGAGAGCAATCCTCCCACTCGGGGGCTTAGCTGCAGTCCAGTACTCGCCTAAGTATTTGAAAATCCCACTGTGTGGAGAGCAATCCTCCCACTCGGGGGCTTAGCTGCAGTCCAGTACTCGCCTAAGTACCTGAAAATCCTACCGAGTGGAGAGCATACCTCCCACTCGGGGGCTTAGCTGCAGTCCAGTACTCGCCTAAGTATTTGAAATTCCCACCAAGTGGAGAGCGATCCTCCCACTCGGGGGCTTAGATGCAGTCCAGTACTCGCCTAAGTACTTAATCCATTCCGCTCTGCAAGGATGACGAGGTGCAGGTCGACTGCTACCTTCTCCTTCTGAGCTATGCCACAAATACAATGTGCGCTCCATCCTGATCCGCAGGAACGCAGGTCGACTGCCATCTGTGCTCCATCTCTACCTGCAAGAATGATGAAGTACAGGTCGACTGGACTTTCCACCTCAGAGATGCGTCTCAACCACTAAAGTATATTTCGAGAGAGGAACAAAGTTCAATTGAAGGCAAAAGCAGACATATTCGATGATAAGCCAAGTTCATATAACGTCCTACGGATTCGGAAGTGCTCAGGCATCAAGCCTATAAAAGTTTATCGGTTACAAAACCACTCGGCATTCCGAGGCAAATTTAAGACAAAGCATAGAAGTTTTTTACTCCTCGGGTGGAGGACTGGAGGGTGCGACGAACTGGTCCAGGTCGATTCCGTCAGCAATCTGAGTGGCAGCAGCAATGAAGGTCTCCATGAAAGATTGGAAGTCATGCTTCTTGGTATTGGCCACCCTAATGGATGCCAGCTTGTCCTCTCGCGCATCCTTGTAGTGAACACGTACCAGAGACAGAGCAACATCAACACCACACCTGGCGGAAGACTTCTTCCATTCCTGCACTCGACCTAGAACATCATTCAGTCGAGTCATTAAAGACTTGAGGTCATTTTGAAGCGTCTCTCTTGTCCAGAGTGTTGTGTCGATCCGCGACACCGCAACCTTCAGTCGAGCGAGGTAGTCAACCACACCAGCAACGCGAGACTCTAGTCGGAACACGTTCATAGCAGCCTCGTCCTTCACAGGAGAGTTAATGGGGTCCAAGTTTGTCTCCAGTCGTCTGGTCTCCTTCTTGAAGTTTTGGCAGAATTCTTTAAGCACAGTTTGAAGTTAGGCCAACAGTTCTACGATGAGTCGATGATAACGAGTCAGTGGATAAAAGAGATTACCTTCAAGCATGAGGAATAACTTCTTGGCGAGCCCTTCCAGATAAGCCTCCAGATCGTTCTTCTTCCCCACCAGTTCGCTAGCCTTGTCACTCAGAGCTATCTTGTCATTCTTCAGACGGCTGACCTCCTTGTTGGCCGCGTCGAGAGCAGCTTTCAGATTGGTATTCTCCTCTTCAAGTTTTCCGACTGAAGCCAACTTTTCTTCCACAAGCCTCATTTTCTCCAAAGCCGCCTTCTGCGCCTCCGCAAGGTCATGGTCCTTCTTCTTCAGAGCCTCCTTCAGTTTATCTGCAAAGTGACAATGAGATCAAAATCAGGAATGGACAAAAAGATAAAGACAGTCGTCAAGATTCTCACCAAACATACCTTTGGCTTCATCCTTAGCCTTTGTAAAGTTCTCCTGAACAAGCTTCAAGTCAAGTTCGAGCAGGATATGCTTGTTTTCCAATTCAGTGTAGCGAGCCACTAGCTCACAAGATTTCTGCAAAAGGACAGTCGACAAACATTAACGATAAATTGCTTCCGAGTGACTAAGAGAAAAATTATAGCATTTCTAAGACTACAGCCGAATCAAAATATTCAACAGTAGTCTCAGGGACTACACCTAGTGGGTGCACTCAGCGTGCCCCCACCGGTTTTACCGACTCAGTTCAATCAGTCGACTGAAAGAGACAAAAATTTATGATCCTAAACGATAGCTAACTGCCAACAGTCAGCCACGGTATCATTAAAAAAAGAGAGATGTTCTTCAGACCTTAGTCGACTGCCAGCAGTCGACCATTGTCTCGGGGACTACACCCAGTGGGTGTACTCAGCGTGCCCCCACTGGTTCCAAGATTCCATTCGACCAGACCGAGTGGAGAAGTTATAGTGAACAAATTCAAAGTATAAAGACTACAGTCGACTGCCAGCAGTCCACCATAGTCTCGGGGACTACACCCAGTGGGTGCACTCAGCGTGCCCCCACCAATCCAAAAATTCAATCGACACACCTAGTGGGTGTACACATACAAAGATCTTCAGAAAGAAGAGTTTTCAGGTACCATATCCTAACAGAACAAGCGGTGACCAACTGACCTGGACGTTGCTCTGAAGAGCTGAGCTTGCATCATAAGCCGCTTGGCTGGCGTCCCGGATCACCTTCACCTGCTCCATCATAACCCCTGCCTGGCGTATAGCCTCCTTAGCAGCACCCGCTTGGTCCTCTGGGACGTGGTGTGTGGCGAAAAGGGAAGGCGGATCGGCAGTCGACGACGAAGGTCGAGCACTCGTCAGTAGCAGAGCGAAGGACACAGAAGTCCGAGTGACGTTGCCACCCTCCTGAACCAGCGTCTCAAAGGTAGTCTTGCCAGCAGGCGCCTTTTTATTCCTCCTCGGCCTCAGCGGCGCCTCATTGTCATCATTAGGGAGATCAATGACATGAGGTGGGGCTACAGGAAAGATTCAAAGTTAAAAATGAAGATCCAATCGACCAAAAACGAAACTACAGAGATCATACCAAGGTTGGAGGTGGCAGCATCTTCCATTTCTTGGTCTTCGTTCCTGGGCGAGGTCTCAGAGGTAGCAACACTGCAGATTTCAGAAATCAGTCGGTTAGCCAACGAGTCGACCAAGAGTTTATCCATGCTAAACAAGAAAACACAAGTTGTGCTATTACCCGGAAATGGTGGGAATCACCATCCTCATCTTGGACAGGGCGTTCGTCGGCTTTGATGATGTCGCTCGAGGTTGCTTCGGCGCTTTTTTAGTCGACGCCGGAGAGGTCATCCGAGGGTGTTTCGTTGACTGCCCGATAGGGGCAGTAGCCTTGCCACGCTCAACCGCGGGGTCATGGGCGAGCTTGGATCACCTTTCCGTGCGAGGAGGGTCGACTTCTTCCTCCTCTTCCTCCTCCTCCTCTTCACCGGAGCCGTTGTCATCTTCATCCCCTTCGCCATCAGATTGCCACTCCTCCTGACTTTCACCTCCGCTCGCCTCCTCCTCCTTGACCTGTTCTTGCGCCCCGTTGGGCATCGAGTACATCTCAGTCGTGGACTAGAAGACATCAAACAAGACAGAAGTCAGTCGACTGACTTTAAGCAAAGCAGAGTGAAGAAAACAGGATCACAGTCGGAGATGCAGAATCGAACCTTGTCTACTTCGTATGATTGGTCGAGTGGAGGAATCCTCCTGGCTCCTCAGGGGTTGTCCTTGTTCCCTGTGATGGCAGTCATCCATCTCTCCAGTGTGGCATCCTCGACCTCCTCCGGGTGGATCCGAGTGGTGTCTTCAGTGCCAGAATACATCCACATCGGATGCTCACGACATTGAAGCGGCTGGATGCGTCGTCGGAGGAAGACCTCCAAGAGATCCATGCCGGTCACCCCGTCACGGATAAGCTGGACTACACGCTCGACCAGCACCTTAACCTGCGCCTTCTCCTCCGGGACCACCTTCAAAGAGGAAGGCTTCCTCACTCGGTCCATAGAAAAAGGAGGGAGTCCAGTCGACTGCCCTGGCGTCGGCTGGTCTTTGTAGTAAAACCAGGTCGACTGCCATCCATGGACCGAGTCAGGAAGGACCATGGCTGGAAAGGCACTTTTCCCCCTCATCTGAACCCCAAGACCCCCGCACATCTGAATCACTTAGGTTCTCACATCACTCGGATTGGCCTTTTTCACCGTCTGGGAGCGACATGTGAAAATGTGCTTGAACAGACCCCAATGAGGCCGACAACCTAAGAAATTCTCGCACAAGGACACGAAGGCAGTGAGATACACGATGGAGTTGGGTGTGAACTGGTGGAGTTGTGCCCCAAAGAAGTTCAGAAATCCCTGAAAGAAAGGGTGAGGAGGCAAAGAAAACCCGCAGTCAACATGGGTGGCCAAGAGAACACACTCACCCTCTTGAGGTTGCGGCTCCGACTCCTTCCCTGGGAGCCGCGCTGATCCATGGGGGATCAGTCTTTCATTGGCCAGGTCATCAAGATCTTTCTGACGGATCAACGAGCGGATCCAGTCGCCCTAGATCCAGCCCTGCGGCAGGCCAACCCTTGACGAAGATCCGCCCCGACTGGTCGCCCTTCCCTTCGCCTTCGCTGTTGCCTTCTTCGCCCGCTCCAAAGCCACCGTCTTCTCCATCACCACCGTCACCGGCGAAGTGCGCACGGAGCAGCAACGCTGAGATGGAGGCGAACGCGGCGGATAAGTCTGAGGAAGAGGGAGAGGAAATGAGAGCGCACTATTCAAAAACTCCCGTCCGGCGCCTTATATGAGGTTGCTTCCGAGTGACTGACTTGTAGGCCCAGGCGATCCTGTAAAATCCCGCAACAGTCGCGCGCGCGATACTTGGCGAAAAAGGTGGCACGGAGATCGAGGCGTCCCTGCCTTATCCCGTCCGACTACTGCGGCCTCCCCCTTCCCGCGCGCTTCCCGAAATTCGAATCCCGCTAAATACGTGAGCTGCAGAACAACTTGTCAGACGGGAGATTTCCTCCGCTCTGTCGTTTGGATTTCTCCAAGTAAAGAAAATTCACTCGACAGATACAAAGAATGGATCAAGGCGACTGAAAAAGAAGTTGATGCCGTCACCTAAGTTCATTGATCCAGAACAAGACATGCTCATCGCACGAAAAGTGGGTCGGAAGAATTCTCAACTCCTTCCCCACTCAAACCTCGATCCATTCGGGGGCTAATGATGAAGCCATGTACCTAGGGTAGGGTCATGGGCCTATCCAAGATACCCTCCCCAAGGACATCTCTATAAGAAACCACCTGTCAGTCGACCTAGAAGCATTCCACTCGACAGACTTGAAGACACTTGACTATGAAGCCAACCACTCGACCACCAGGAGATCTAAAGTCTGTCTACACACAAACGGTCGGTCATTAAGTAGCTTTTATGGTCATCATAGCACTTTTATGTGGGGCGTTACCAGTAACCCCCGATCTTAATGTACTTTAAACCCTGCATAACTGAGGGCTGGAGGGGTCTGGCGAACTCTATATAAGCCAGCCCCTCCTCAGTGTAAAGGGTTCGCACCCCTGTAATTCATACTCATATAATCCAGTCGACAGCCTCCGGGCTCCGAGACATAGGGTTGTTACTTCTTCTGAGAAGGGCCTGAACTCGTAAACATCGTGTGTATACAACTACTCCATAGCTAGGATCTTGCCTCTCCATTCCTACCCCCCTATTCTACTGTCAGACTTAGAACCACGACAACTCAGGGGGTGCAGGTTTAAGATGAACTGGAGGCCCTCCCTAAACTACATGTCAAGTGCCTCTCTGCTACCATTGCGTTTAGTTTTCGCAGTAACATTCAGATTCCACAGTAAATTTTAGTTTTGACAGTTAAGTTCAGAGTCAACAGTTTTTACCTCATCTGTTGTAGTCAGGTGGTTTTTGGTGATGTAAATTTTACATCTATTTTACATCATCTATTGGAGATGCTATTAGAATCCCACTCGAGATTAACGATGTACGTCTTATGCTGCTTCAACATTGACGTCTTACGGCTCACCGGAGCTGCTCCAACGACAGAATGATCCATCACAACAGATGAGTGCCCTGGACGCCGTCTACAGATTCCTCAGATCTTCCTCCACACCTCCGGTAGCCACCTCCGCCTCAACTTCTTCAGCGACTAACCCAATGATGTTGAGGTCGACACGGCTATGACAAGGAGGTTGTACGCTTGTTGCATCACTTACTACTCAACAATCATGTCGCCCCATTAGGGCTATTTTGGTTCAATGGAAAAACATAGCAATAGGAAATTTTCCTCTGGCACTCTACTATTCAATTATTCATGGATTTTGTTGAAAGGAATGGAGCAGAACATCCACCTAGACCTACTTTTCAAAAACCTATGCATGAAAACAAGACCAAGTGCATTGGTGGCAGGAATAACATTCTAACTGTACACAATTTCATATGGTTTCACTTTATTTTGGCCATGTTTCTTTGCATTCCTCTGCTCTTCCAATTCCTATGAACCAAACACCCAAGTTGACAGAAATCCTGTGTTTACAAATGCTCAATTTACCATGTGCATTCCTATCCTATTCCGGTGTTTTCCCTATCCCTGCGTTTTTAGAATCATGCAAGCCAAATGAGCCCTTATAGAATTACTTTAGTTACAGTTAGGTGTCAAAGAAAACTTTGTGTGGTTTGTCCTGCTCTTGCCGCGACATCGTCCACCTCACCTGAGCTGCTCCATCGACAGGAGCATACACCAAACCAGACATCACGACTCCTGACCGTCTTTCGCTGCCTCAGATCTCCTTCCCTGCCGCCGGCACCCACCGTAATGGCATCACCATCATCGACTCAGCAGATGAACCTGAGGAGTACACGGGTCGACAAGAGAGGTCGCACTCTTTTGTTTCTGCTTATGTTATGCATTGCTTAATATTACCTGCTACTTTATTGTCATGTGCACCTCTTATACTCCAAGTCAGGTCCAAATTGATGTTCAAACTTGAGTTCTAAATTAGTTGTAGGGCACATATCAAGGCAGCAACGAATAGTATCTCTGTCTAATATCTGGTTCACCTAGGGTATGCCTATGTTGTTCATCTTGGGTGGGAAACAAATTGTAAAGCAATCATCATCTGTTTTTTTAATTAAATTAATGCAATCATCAGCCTGGTATCATTATTTTTGGATCCATCCACTGGTTGTTACCATTACTCTAGATTTCTGCATGCTATCCTTACATAATCTCACTATATTTTTTGTGTATGCATGTCAGATATTGTACATAGTCATGCTGAACATGTAGAGAAAAAGAGAAGTGTTTTGCGCGGCAATACAATGTCATGCAGACATCGCTCCATGGTGGGTTCAATGGCAAACCCTCCCCCCTCTCCAGATTGTAATCCGGAGGAAGATATCTGTTCTGAGACGGATTCAGACACTGCTGGCCACTCCTATTGACCCCCCAATGTGTTTTCTCTAACTTGGCATGATGATGTTAGTCATATCATGCATATGTTACCTTGCAGTGCCTACTTTCGACATCATATATGTCATCTGCTTAGTTTAGCCATGTTCTGTAATGCCACCTGTTTCGTTTCAATATTATATATGGGAATTATGCAGTCTCATGTCTTTTAGCCAGCCATAATATATGTGAAATGTGCAATGCCATCCTGTTTAACCAGGCATCATATATTTTAATGATATCTAGCCCATTATTTTCTTCATTAAATTTCCATTTGTCAACAATGTTTGTACATTAAACTACTCTTCTTGTGAATCAGCCATTTGAGTGGGTGATGGAAAAATCTGGAGTGAAAACAAGGCCTTCAGAGTAGACAGTGCTACCTGTCGAAGAAGATCTCTTCCTGGGTCCCGATAGCTGCTCAGAGATGGATTCAGAGACAGATGACTAGTCCTATTCCCCCACCGAGGTGTATGCTCTAATTTGGCATGGTTCTACTGCTCATATCATGCATATGGTGTCTTGCATTGCATTGTTTAGACATCATATACACAATATTCAACACCATGTTCTTAGTTCAGACATCATATATGTGAATGCCCTCTGCTTAGCATATAAATCACATATGTGAATTAAATCATGTGATCCTGGTTACTTAGATAACATGTATGTGAATTATGTCATGCGATCATGTTTAGTTAGTCATCATATCTTTGAATTATGTTATGCTATGCTATCCAGTTTAGACAGACATCATATATGTGAAATTATGTCATGCTATCCGTTTTAGTTAAACAATATACATGTCAACTATTTAATGCCCTCTTTTTTCCACACTATCTATTGCATTTGTCTCTCATACAATGTCTGTACATTCAACTATGTTTCCTGTTTATCAGCCATTTGAATTGGAGCGGGTGATGGCAGTATCTAGCGGAGTAAAAACATGGTCTTCAAATAAAACCGTGCTACCTCTTGGTGGAGATAGCACCCTAGTTGTACATACACGAGAACTAGCCCTACCACACATAACCCAGACTCTCGCAGATTTTACCCCTACTACGATGGACAGAGAACGAACTTCACCCAATCTAACCCCAACCCCAGCAGATAGTAACCCAGTTCCTGTTGACAGAGCACCATCTCCACCATAGAGCTCCCCAACAAGAGCAGTTAGTAAGGCAGCTCTAGTGCCCAAAGCACTAGTGCTACCACGGGAAACCCCAACTCCACCAGTTAGTACACCTATTCCTGTGGAGGAAGCACAATCAGCCATTCATAGTTTAGCATCTATCGCATTTGATGTTGTTAAATCCTATGTGCGTATCTTCCCATCATGGAAATATTATACGGAAGATGAAGGAAAATGCCAGTTGCAGGTGTTTGTCCAGGAGTTTTGTGTAAGTAATGTTATTCATGCCAATTACTTTGCTTTGTCCCATACATTCTACCTCCATGATGGTTATAACACAACAATTTTTCCCATTTTTCTCTATAGAGAAGGACCGATTTGGAAACTCAGGATGAGGTAACCTGTGCTAATACCTCTGCTATCTTCAAGAATGCTTGGTGGTAGTATGAGAATTTCCTAAAGAAAACGTACTTCACTGGCAAAGAAACTCATCAAATTCCCTTACGTTCTCCTGAGACACATTTACTGGACGATGACTGGGAATGCCTTGTTCTTTACTGGTCCCAAACCAAGAATGTGGTAAGGTCTATGAGCTCATTTTATTTTAAGTACTATATTCGTGTGTCTTATGTACTCTGTTCATGTAGAACAAGTGCTTAAACTTGAAGAACAACTGTTCTCATTTAAGATTCCATTGCTATCGTGCATACTGCTTTGCTGTGGTATCACTGTATTTACTCATACAAACTTATTTTTAAATTGAACGATCCAATGGAAACTCCAATGGCACAACAAGTATGTTTACACATGTTTCTTTAACAGGTTTCCTCTTATAAATAGCTCCATTGATTTCAATTTCACTTGTGTATACAGTTGACTTCTCATATCATGCACATTACTAGCATTATAACAGGGCCAATAGTGTTGTTGTACATGTAGACCCGTGGTACCCATCTGAAATCTTGTTGTGCCGTGTAGTTTCCCATGCTTTGTATTCTTTCAGTGTTGCTTTCTCTTGAACTAATATGATTTGAACTATGTCTCTATTTTGATTTGGCAAGACAATGCATTGACCATAGGACATAGATATATGTTTGTTTGATGCTTTTATAATGTACTACTTAGCAATATAAGACTTGGTAGTTTAATCTTGTCCACCTTACTAATGAACTGGTTCACCAAAATGAGTTTCATATACTAGTACATGCTAAACCTGCTATGTGTCTGCTTGTTTCTTCTTTTAGAGTGCTGGCAGAATAATGGGGAAGAGTGCCTTATAAAGCAACGATAAAGGAAGTAATGTAGATAAGGTTCAGGATCGTGAGATATGAGAACTCAAATGGTCCGTTAACAGGCTTTCCGTGGGCCGGCCCGTTACCTTTTGACCGAGTCAAACGGTCCGGCCTTTTCACCGGAATGGGCCTCTGTTGGGCCGTGCCACGTGTTGACGTATCATAGGCACCTCCTGTCTAATGAGTGGGTGACATTTGTCCCAATGGTGAGCCAACACGTGTTTCCTCTGGCCAATGAGAATTTTACACGTGGAAAATCCCCATTGGTCCGGGCTGTTAACGGGTTATCGGATCCAAAACCGGACCCGATAGCTTAATGGCGACCTGTTACAGTGGATGCCACATGTCGGTCACCCTTGATGAAAGCACTTCTATGACGCGTGATTTATCGTCATGGAAGTGGACACTTTCGTGATGATAATTTTGGTAATGTCATGGAACACTTCTACGACAGCACAGGTATGACTATCTTGATTTTGTCATAAAATCATCATGGATGTACATGCATGATAGAAAACGTGACCTTCTGTGACAAACACGTATCATCACGGAAGTGTATTTTTCTGTAGTGCATGTTCCTGAAGTGGACTTGTGATCAACCTTGTCACCAACATAATCAGCATCAGAGTATCCAACTAGATCAAATGTTGAGCCCTTTGGATACCATAATCCTAGTGTTGGGGTGTGAGCCAAATATCGAAGTATTCGCTTCACATCAAGGTGATGCGAATCCTTTGGTGCCGCTTGGAATCGGGCACACATGCAAACGCCAAGCATAATATCAGGCCTAGATGCACATAAATAAAGCAAAGAACCAATCATGGAGTTGTATACCTTTTGATCGAACTCTTTACCATTGTTGTCACGGTCAAGATGACTTTTGGTTGGCATTGGCGTCGTGTACACTTTGCAGTCTTGCATTCCAAACTTTTTTATGCAATCTTTGAGGAACTTTTCTTGCGATATGAAGATGCCATTGCGCTGTTGACGGATTTGAAGACCAAGGAAGAATTTCAGCTCCCCCATCATGGAGATCTGATATTGCTCTTGCATCATGTATCCAAACTCGTCACTGTATCTCTTATCCGTGTAGCCAAAGATAATGTCATCCACATATATTTGACACACAAACAGTTCACCATCATATATCTTCGTGAAGAGAGTGGGATCTAGGGAACAAGGTTTGAAGCCTTTGCTCTTCAGGAATTCCTTGAGTGTGTCATACCAAGCGCGAGGTGCTTGTTTGAGGCCATACAATGCCTTGTTGAGCTTGTAGACCATATCATGATGCTTAGGATCTTCAAAACCAGGCGGTTGAGAGACATACACTTCATCTTCGATTTTGCCATTGAGAAAGGCACTCTTCGCATCCATTTGGTACAGAAGAATGTTGTGATGGTTAGCATAGGCCAGTAGTATGCGAATGGCTTCAAGCCTAGCCACAGGAGCAAAGGTTTCATCAAAGTCGATTCCTTCCACTTGTGTGTAACCTTGAGCAACTAGGAGAGCTTTGTTCCTGACAACTTGTCCAAGTTCATCTTGCTTATTGCGATAGATCCATTTCGTGCCAATGAGATTGTGCTTGCGAGGATCAGGACGTTTGACAAGCTTCTAGACATTATTCAGCTCAAACTGTTGAAGCTCTTCTTGCATAGCTTGAATCCATTCAGGTTCCATGAAGGCTTCTTCAACTTTCTTGGGTTCAGATATAGAGACAAAAGCAAAGTGACCATAGAAGTTTGCTAGTTGTGTAGCTCTTGATCGAGTGAGAGGGCTAGGAGCGTTGATGCTATCAATGATCTTCTCAATCTGGACATTTATGACACGAGGGTGAGCTGGATAAAGATTTTGATCCGACTGACTATTGTCTTCATCATCAGCATTGGCTTCGGACTGAGCATTGTCTTCAGGTTGATTAGGTGCAGAAATGATGACCTCATCCTTAGCATGTTCCTTGGTGGGTATGATTTCTCCATTACCCATCAGCTTGATAGCTTCACCTGGTGTAGCTTCATCTAGCACATTTGGCAGGTGCTCTCTTTGCGAGCCGTTAGTCTCATCTAACCGCACATCTACAGTTTCAACCACTTTATAGTGAAAGAGGTTGAAGACTCTATAGGTGTGAAAGTCCTTTCGATAACCAATCATAAAACCTTCATGTGCTTTTGGTGCGAATTTAGATGCGTGATGTGGATCCTGATCCAACACCTAGCACCAAAGACTTTGAAGTAACTGACGTTTGGCTTCATACCAGTCAGAAGTTCATAAGATGTCTTCTTGAAGAACTTGTGAAGATATACTCTGTTGATGATGTGGCATGCAGTATCAATGGTTTCAGGCCAGAATTTTCTTGGAGTCTTGTACTCATCGAGCATCATTCGCGCCATTTCAATGAGTGTTCTGTTCTTGCGCTCCACAATGTCATTCTGCTGAGGTGTGTAAGGATAAGAGAACTCGGTGTGATGCCCAAAGTATTAAGATAAATGTCGAGGCCAGGGTTCTTGAACTCAGTGCCATTGTCACTCCGGATGTGCTTGATCTTGATGCCATAATTCGTCATGGCCCGATTTGCGAAGCGTCTGAAGACATCCTGCACTTCAGTCTTATAGAGATTTATGTGCACCTAGGTGTATCTTGAGTAATCATCAACAATAACGAAGCCATAGAGATGTGCAGTAGTAGTAAGGGTAGAGTAGTGAGTAGGGCCAAATAGGTCCATGTGAAGCAACTCGAAGGGGCGTGAGGTAGTCATGATTGTCTTCGAGGGATGTTTGGCTCTTGTCATCTTTCTAGCTTCACATGCACCACATAGATGATCCTTCTTGAACTTGACGCCCTCGATGCCAATGATGTGCTTCTTCTTCGCGAGAGTCTATAGGTTCCTCATGCCCACATGTCCTAGCCGTTGATGCCATAGCCAGCATTCTGAAGCCTTTGCTAGAAGACATACGGCAAGCTGTGGTCCTGTTACCATATACAGATTACCTCTTTGATAGCCTTTGAAGACTAGAGATTTGTCAGATTCCATTAGCACAAGACAACGATATTTTCCAAATATCACAATCATGTTCAGATCATAGGGCATTGACACAGACATTAAGTTGTATCCAAGGGATTCAACAAGCATCACTTTGTCCATGTGCTGATCCTTTGAGATAGCAACTCTACCAAGACCCAATACCTTACTTTTACCAGGGTCAGCAAACGTGATGTGGCTCTTAGTACATGGACGTAGGGTTGAATCCATAAGAATACTTTGATCACCAGTCATGTGGTTGGTGCAGCCACTATCCATGATCCATTCAGTGGCTTTCGGAGTTGTATCCTACAGTGAAGTTAGCGGGTTAGGCTTCACCAAGAGTATTGTGAAGCAGAAACATGTAGCGAATAAGCATATTATCAAAGTTTAGATTCTGGTTAGGCATGATAGGATGCTCGTCAAGGAACCCTGGGACGAAATACATGATAAGACCATTGGAGCATTTTATCTTGCGTCCCACAAGATGTTTTAGGTCTCCAGCATTGTCGTCAGGAGATTTTGCTTTCCGGCTGGAGGCCTTCCCCTGTAAGAGAAGTTAATTCTTCTTAACCACCCACATCTTTAGGGGTGACTTAGAAGCAATGAGTCTAAGTGCAACATCTGAGAACTTTGGCTTGGGAGCCCTAGCAAATAGTCTTGCAGGAGGAGAATAGTACTGATAAGAATATGTAGAAAAGTTCTTAGTTTTGTGAACATAGCGGTTAGAGGAAACACGCTCATATTCATGAGTCTCACGGTTCTCCTGCAAAACATTGGCGTTAGGGTGACCATAAGTGGTCCTCTATCTATATGAAGCCTTTGGACCATATGTCGCCTTAGGTCAGGGGCTTGTCTTCTTCCCAGGTGGTGTCATGACGACATTCACGGCAAGCTTCTCAAGACAACTTTTGGGCACCCAGATCTTCTTTTGGGATGACCCGTTCCTGCAGTTAGTACCAATGTACCTGGCAAACACTTCACCATTTTGATTCTTAAACAGTTTATATTTTGCATCAAAGGATTCATCAATGACAATTGGTTTAGCACAAGTGAAGCCAGATAAAGTGGATGTGTCAACTGAAGGATCCTTATCAGTAACCCAGGTGGTTTTGGGGTATTGCTCAGGCGTCCAATATGAACCATCAACGTTCATTTTCCTCTCGAACCCAACACCCTCTTTCCTAGGGTTTCGGTTCAGAATCTGTTTCTTGAGTACATCACACAAGGTCTGATGCCCTTTGAGGCTTTTGTACATGCCAGTCTCAAGCAATGTCTTCAACCTAGCATTCTCATCAGCAATAGTAGTGGGATCCTCAGTAGAGGGGTTAGTTACCACATTAGCAGTTGAAGATATTGCAACATCAGAAGTAGTAGAACATTCAGCAACAGAGACAACATTATCGCCCTCAAGACACTTTAAGCATGGTGGAACAAATTCTACTTGAGTGGTACTGATCTTTTGGGAGTAGTGAATCGTTCTCTTTTTGAAGATCTTCATGAGACGCTCTTAGCTTATCTAGTGTTGCTTCCTTTGAAGATAATCGTAGGAAAGCTTCTCATGAGAGGCTGAGAGAGTTTCATGACGACTTTCAAGATCTTCATACTTAACGCGGAGACTTTTAATGTCTTTGATTAAGGACTGAGTTCGATTCATTTCCGCGTCCAACAGGTCATCGCTTTTGTCTAGCATCTTTTAAATATGTTCCATAGCGGTTTGTTGCTTAGTTGCAATTTTAGCAAGTGCCTTATTGCTAGGTTTGGATTCACCAGAGGTTACCTTGACACCACGTGCCATGAGGCAGTAGTTTTCATCAGATGGCTCGGGTTCGAAAGTCATTGTTTTAAGAGACTCTTTGAATTTGCAGAACCACGGGTCTTGACGGGTTCGATGACCCTCATAGACATTAGAAATCCGGTCCTAGATAAGCTTCGCATTGCAAAGATGCATGATGCGCCTGAACTTGTCATTGGACAGACAAGAGCATATGATATCCTTAGCCGTGATATCCAGTCGAGTCTACTTTCGAATGTCGTCAGCATTCGCCATCTTGCATAAATCGGTGAGACCAATCTCCGTGACGGTCCACAACTCACTGTTCATAGAAAGGAGATGCTTCCTCATCATTGCCTTCCATTTTGGATAATCTTGACCATCAAAAATAGGGCACGCAGCGGAGACCTTGATTATCCCTGCAGTCGACATAGCTAAAACTCCAGGTGGTTAAACTCCTGGCTCTGATACAAATTGAAAGTGCTAGTTATCGACTAGAGGGGTGGGGGGGTGAATAGGCAATTTTCATGAAAGTCTTCAAAACATGGTGGCTTTGAAGACAAATAGGTAAACTAAGCCTATATAGTAAGCAGCGGAATGAAGACTACACTAGGCACACATTAGTCAAGCATACAATACAGTGAAAGCACGAAGACTAACTGCAACTAGGTAGACATGATCAGAATGGAAGATAGTACCAAGCTAAACAAATATAAGTCTTCACACGATGAAGTCAAATGAATCAGGCAGGCAAGCAACGACTTCACGAAGACAAACTGTAACATAAGGAGAGTAGAGGATAGAACCAGTTGCTTGGCGGAGAAAAGGATTTGGTAGACCAGTTCCAGTTGTTGTGACAACTGTATGTCTGGTTAGGGAGGCTGAGATTGAACTCAGAAGACTGTGTCTTCACCTTATTCCCCTTGAGCTAAGGACACCCAGTCCTCGCCCAATCACTCTGGTAAGTCTTCGAGGTAGACTTCCAAACCTTCACAGACTTCGTTCACCGGCAATCCACAATGACTCTTGGATGCTCAGAACGCAACGCCTAACCAGTTGGAGGATTCACAGTCCTCAAGTATAACATTTTTTTAGATCACGCGGACAGAAAGACTTCAGTGATGCCTACCACTCTTTGGCTCCAGGTGTTTTGGTCTTTGTCCTCGCAAGGATCTCTCTCTCAAATGCTTTGGAGGTGGGTTGCTCTCAAACGACAAAAGCTGTGAACTAACTCTGAGCAGCCACCAATTTCTGGTGCAGGGGTGGGCTATTTATTGCCAGGAGGCAACCTGACCTGATATGTCCGAAATGACCCTTGGTCACTAAGGAACTAACACATGTCCAATGGTCAGTTTTCAAACACACGCGACAGCTTGGCTTGGGCTACAAGCAAAGGTGACTCATCCAGCTCTAAATAAGATTTGCTCTCATTGTCTCCGCTCGAAGACATAGGATTTGGTTAAGCATCACTTGAGTCACTCTGACTTTGTTCACTTGGACCACACTTAATAGTATGGTGGTTCCTATGACTCAATAAATAAGAAATGAAACTATGAAACAACTATGTCTTTGCAGTCCATAGTCTTCAAGTGAATAGCTTCACGAGTCATGATCTTCGTCGTGAATGTCTTCACGAACCACCATTGTCTTCAATGTCTTCACACATTTTTAGGGGTCATCTCTGGTAGGTAAACCGAATCAATGAGGGACACTACGTGTGTTATCCTGCAATTCTCACAAACACATTAGTCCCTCAACCACGTTTGTCGTCAATACTCCAAAACCAACTAGGGGTGGCACTAGATGCACTTGCAGCCGCCCGCTCCCAAACTTCCATGCTCACATAGAACTCGCCATGGTCCATGGAGCCTACCTCAAAGGTGGTATCCTTCACGCCTAGAAGGATACCACCGGAGTTACCGACCACTCTGTAAGTGCATCTAGTGCCACCCCTAGTTGGTTCTGGAGTATTGACGACAAACGTGGTTGAGGGACTAATGTGTTTGTGAGATTCACAGGAGAACACATGTAGAAGTACCTGGTAAGACAAATGTACCAAGAAACAAAAGTACCTGGTAATCAGGACAAATGTATTGAATTTGTCAGCAAGACAAATGTATTGAATTTAGGCAACATCATATTCTCATGAACACTAGAATCATTACCAAGAAACAAAAGTACCTGGTAATTTAATTGGCATGCGCGAGCTCTAGTAATTGGTCCAGTATGTATAGCAGCAGGGACTAGGGGTGTAACAATGGTACTGATGTCCTCAATATCCTCCCCGTCTTGACGTGAAGTCGTCCTCGACGAAAGCTCATCTTCCTCACCCAAATAAGGCTTCAAATCTGCAATGTTAAAAGTGGGACTAACCCCGAAATCTGCAGGCAGCTCAAGTTTGTATGCATTATCATTTATTTTCTCTAACACCTTAAAAGGACCATCAGCAAGTGGCATTAAATTTGATTTGCGCAAATCAAGAAACCTGTCCTTACACAAATGTAACCAAACAAGATCTCTAGGCACAAAGACAACATATTTTCTACCTTTATCTCCAGCAAGCTTATATTTAGCATTCATACGCTCAATGTTTTCCTTAGTTAACTCATGCATTTTCAAGATCAATTCAGCACATTGTTTAGCATCAAAATTAACCTTCTCCGAAGATGGAAGAGGCAACAAATCAATAGGTGCAGGAGGTAGGAAACCATACACAATCTCAAAAGGGCACATCTTAGTAGTAGAATGCAGCGCACGATTATAAGAAAATTCAATATGAGGCAAACATTCTTCCCACATTCTCTTGTTATTCTTCAAAACAGCCCTAAGCATAGTAGACAATGTTCTATTGACTACTTCAGTTTGTCCATCAGTTTGGGGATGACATGTAGTACTAAAAAGCAGTTTAGTCCCCAACTTAGCCCATAAACATCTCCAAAAGTGGCTAAGAAACTTAGTATCATGATATGAAACAATAGTATTTGGCACACCTTGCAAGCGAATAATTTCACGAAAGAACAACTCAGCAACATTAGCAACATCATTGCTTTTAGGACATGGTATAAAGTGTGTCATTTTCGAGAATCTATCCACGACAACAAATATGCTATCCCTCCCCTTCTTTGTTGGAGGTAAACCCAAAACAAAGTCCATAGATATGTCCTCCCATGGAACACTAGGTACAGTCAAAGGCATATATAAACCATGAGGATTGAGTCATGACTTAGCTTTTTGACATGTAGTGCGGCGAGCAACAAAACGCTCAACATCCTGTCTCATATTTGGCCAAAAGAAATGTGTAGCGAGTATATCCTCCGTCTTCTTAACACCAAAGTGTCCCATTAATCCTCCTCCATGCGCCTCCTGCAACAACAAAATACAAACGGAGCTAGCTGGAATGCATAGCTTGTTAGCACGAAACACAAATCCATCATTAACGACGAACTTGTTCCATGTTCTCCCTTCTTTACAATTCTGCAATACATCTTTAAATTCAGCATCATGCAGATATTGATCTTTGATGGTCTCCAAACCAAATATTTTGAAGTCAAGTTGTGAAAGTATAGTATAATGACGAGACAATGCATCAGCAATAACATTTTCTTTACCCTTCTTGTGTTTAATGACACAAGGGAAAGTGTCAATGAATTCAACCCATTTAGTATGTCTACGGTTCAGTTTTGCTTGACTTCTAATATGTTTCAAAGATTCACGATCAGAATGTATAACAAATTCTTTGGGCCATAAATAATGTCGCCATGTTTCTAAGGTCCGAACAAGAGCATACAATTCTTTATCATAAGTAGAATAGTTCAGACTAGGCCCACTCAGTTTTTCAGAAAAGTATGCAATAGGTTTGCCATCTTGTAATAACACACCTCCTAATCCAATTCCACTAGCATCACATGTCACACCCTAGCTAGTCATGCATCAGAGTGTGTGCATCATGTTTAAAATTCCATTTAAATTGAAATGGGGATTTGTGAAACCCTCAGAATCATTTCTGAAAATGATCCAAATAAAAATTTCTCCAAAAAGGTCCAAGAAAATGCTCATGTTGCTCTCTGAAAATATTGGACAGAGATAAAAATCAAACCAATATTTTTAAGAGCTCATAGGTATTTATTTTGGGCATTTGGAATTAATGCATAAATATTTGCATTGGAAATATATTAGTTATATATATTAATATATGTCCAAATATTATGCCAAATATAAAGGAGCTCTGGAATAATATATCTAGCTCCTGCAAAAATTGGCATAAGGTAAATAAATGATTTAATATATTATTTAAATCAAAACAAATGTCAGAAAATTAAAAAACAGAAATAAATAAAAGGGAGAAGCTTACCTGGGCTCCTCCCTGTGCAGCCCAGCCAGCTGGCCGGCCCAGCCAGCAGGCGGCCCAGCCCGCCTCCCTCCTCTGTCGTCTTCGTCCTCGACAGAGGGAGGGGAGTGTGGCCGGCGCGCGCGCGCCACCGCGCCACGCCACCTCCCTCCCTGCCTGCCTGGCGCCCTTCTCGTCGCCCTCGATGCCCCGGACGACACCACGCCCTCCCCCCTGCTCTCTCTCACTCTCCCTCGGTTCCTCCCTCCTCTCCCTCGCTCTCTCTCTTACACGGCCGAACACCACCATCGCCGCCGTTCGCCATAGCAGCCGTCACCGGCCACCCCTCGCCCCTCCGTTGAGCTCAGGAGCTCCGCCTCGACCCCCTCTTCCTCCCCACCGATCCACGGGTCTCCGGAAGCCCTGCATCGCCGCCACGTCACCGTTCCCCTCCTCGGCCACCGGAGATCGTCGCCGTCGAATCGGGAGCTACCGGACGTCCCCGAGCCCGCTAACCATCCCTGCAGCTCCGCGGTGAGCCACTGACCCGATTCCCCCTTGCCCCGTCGTCCCTAGCATCCCGTAGCTGCCGCCCCCTTGAGCTCCGAAGCTCGCCACCGCCGTGCCTCGTCGCCGTCGTGGCCACAGTCACCGTAGCGCCCAACCGAGCACACCCACGTCCTCACCGCACCGCGTAGAAGTCGTAGGTGCCAACCCCGCATCTCCGCAGCCGTTGTAGCCTCGACCCCGAGCTCAACCGAGCTCCGGCAGCCGCCACGGTCGTCGCCGTCATCGGTACCGGCCACCTCAGGCGCGGCCACCACCACCGTTCGACGCGCGGGAGCAAGGGCTCTCCAACGAGCCCAAGCACGGCCTCGCCCGTGCCCTGTAGCGCGTTTCCGCATCGCGCCACCGTCTTGGGCCCCGCCGGCGTCATGTCGCCGGTGGGTTTGACCTGTCTGACCTCGGGTTTGACCCCCCCAGGGTCACTGACGCGTGGGCCCCGTCGGCCAGGTGGTCAGATTAGTGCTAATCACCGATTAATTAACCCCCCTGACACTGACCAGTGGGCCCCAGCGCCACTAACCCCTAATTAGGATTAATTTAACCCTGTTAAACCCCCCCTGTCACTGACGTGTGGACCCCACACGTCAGGTTTGACCTCAGCCAGCCGCAGTTGACCACGGACGTCATGCTGACGTCATGCTGGCGCAATATTTATATTTCTGGATTTAATTTAAATCAGGAAATTCCAGAATATTATTTAAACTTCAAAAATTCATAACTTTTATTCTGTAACTCCAAATTAGACAAATTATATATGAAAAATGATCAGAAAAATCCAATCTATCCATCTGTACTATTTTCATGCATGATCAAACAAGTTAAATTGATGTTTTAAGCAGAACAAGGAAAAGCACTTTAAAAGGCCATGTTTGAGTTTGAAATTTGAATCTTTGATTCAAATTTGTTCAAACCCTTCTGGTTTTAGTTGCATTAGCCCAACCCACTCATATTGCCATGTTTCATGCATGCATCATATTGTTGCACATTGTTTGGTGATGGTTGTGTATCGGTGTCCTTTGCGACAGGTTCTGCCTCCGAGGAGTACCGTGATTACCCTAACGAAGAACCGTATCAGTGCATCGAACCATCAGGCAAGCAACCAACCATTTGATCATATCGATACAATCCCATGTTCTCGCTCCTGCTCTCTTTTACTGCATTAAGACAACGCGTTTCAAACTGCTGTGTGCTATGGTAGTTGAACCCATTTTCCTCTGCATGACCTGTCATTGCCACAGTAACTAGATGAAACCCACTAGCATGTGTAGGAGTTGCTTGAGCCATATGTATGTGTTGTTCCTACCTTGCTATGCCTGCTATGCTTAGAGTCGTGTCAGGTCTGGTTCATCTGGGTGATGGGCTAGAGTGAAATGATTATGTCGGTAATGAGAGTGGTGTGGTGAACACGATTTGGTAAAGGTATCGATGAGAGGCCATGTAGGAGTACATGGTGGGTTGTTTCATTGAAGCCGACCTTAAGCACTGAGATCTGTATGGTGATTTAAGAATCAGCTACTACCATGCATTGGGCCCGAAACCAATGGACCCTCTCGGCTTCTTATTCACCCTAGTTCTCCGTCCAGGAGTTGCAAGTAGTTTCTGGAGTTTGTAGTCTACTGGAGGCCGTGGACAGCGCTGACCGTAGGGGTGTGCTGTGATGCGGTAGGTACGTGGCCGGGTGTACCGAATACCCGTTAGGTATCTCGAGAACCCTATTCACATCGTTCGGGGCCGTATGGGAAACCTCAGCCGGACTCCCTGCGGATGGAACCTGAATAGGCGATAAACCTGGACTGGAGGCTTAGGTGGTTAGGTAGGTCGTGGCCGACACCCACGTTGGGCTTCCGCTTGAAGGTTGCCGAGTACATGTCGTGTAAACGACGGTAAGTGGTGGGAGCGTGTATGAAGAAGTACACCCCTGCAGGGTTAACATGATCTATTCGAATAGCCGCGTCCGCGGTAAAGGACTACTTGGTTGCCTATACAGTTCATAGACAAGTAAATGGAAACTACTAAAAGCCTCAAGATAAGTGTGAGTGCCGAGGATGGCTCTTCCGTAGGAAGACGGAGGCGGATCCTCGGTAGTGTATTGAAGTGGTGAGTAGTGGACTCGTGTGCGCAAAACCATTTCAAGTTGAGGTATCGTAGGATAGCCTAGCCAAGAGTCAGAGCTGGCTTGCTGCAATAACTCCACCAACCCTTCTTGATACTGTGCATGTATGTAGGATCTGATGTAAGTCTTGCTGAGTACCTTTGTACTCATGTTGCTATAATCTACATTTTTACAGAAGACGCTGCAACCCCTTCTGATGGGTTCTATGTAGACGTTGACATCAACGAGTAGGCTAAAGGCCCAGGTGGTGACCATGAGCTTGTGAAGGACCACGTAGTATAGCTAGGCTTCCAAGCCTCTTTTATTTTACTAGTTATCTGTACTCAGACAATGTACTTCCGCTGCTGGTTTGTATGACTGTATGACTTGAATGTTGGGTCGTGTGACCCGTATCTTTGTGTATGCTATGTATGGCTCCCTGAGCCTTAAATAAAGTACGTGTGTCGTAGAGTCATGTTGTGATGCTTCGTTGTATTTGCACATATCGAGCATATTGTGTGTATGATTGAAATGCTTGGTATGTGTGGGATCTGACTACCTAGTTGTTTATCTTTAGTAGCCTCTCTTACCGGGAAATGTCTCCTAGTGTTACCGCTGAGCCATGGTAGTTTGCTACTGCTCTGGAACACTTAGGCTGGCCGGCATGTGTCCTTCCTCGTTCCTGTGTCTGTCCCTTCGAGGAAATGTCACGCTTTGAGTACCGGAGTCCTGTTAGCCCGCTACAGCCCGGTTTACCGGAGTCCTGCTAGCCCAGTGCTACAGCCCGGACCCACTTGCTGATGACCGACACGTTCGAAGCTGGGTCATGGATGCCTGTCCCTGTAAGTCTGTGCCACTTTGGGTTTACGACTAGTCATGTCAGCCCGGGCTCCTTATCATATGGATGCTAGCGACACTATCATATACGTGAGCCAAAAGGCGCAAACGGTCCCGGGCAAAGGTAAGGCGACACCCGTGGGGATACCGTGCGTGAGGCCGCAAAGTGATATGAGGTGTTACCGGCTAGATCGATGTGACATCGAGTCGGGGTCCTGACAGCGTTGGCATCAGAGCCGGACTGCCTGTAGGTTCTCCAAGCCAAACTGGTCGATGTCGGGTCTAGAAATTCTTTAGTTATATGTAGGGGAATTGTTTGTGGGTTGGAACGTAAGGCTCTTTTTACTCCTCTATCTTGTGACATTCTGATCTGAGTCAGTCCATTCTTCCACCGGGGGTTAAGGAATTAGGATCTATTCTCTCTATCAGGATCACGTGTTACTAATCAGTAGTACCTTATAGGTATGATGGATACAAGCCTAGTTCAGTTCTTTTACCACATTATGTTGTTAGAATGGATTCAGAACTTTGATATGATGATGTTGAGTGTGTATGAAATCCTTTGTCAAATGTCTCAAAATCCTTCTTGCGCATTTACAGCTGTTATGCTGCCGAAATTTTGCTAGAAATTCTAATGCCTTTGCATTATGATTATGATTTCAGATGGCCACTCGTGACCTCAATCAAGTGGTTCACCTGACTCGATGCCTAGATGTACCCGGCCATACTGCCAAGTTGGTCAGGGTAATGACTGAGGCTGGATACCGTTGGTATCCTGAGTACACGGTCGAAGAACAATTTCGGGACTTCAATCAAAGCCAGTATCTCTGCACTGTCCGGATATTTCCATCTTATCCTGGATCCACCGAGCCCCTTCACTGCTCCTATGGACTCGGGGTTACTATTGAGATGGCTGTGCAGGACGCCGCCTACTCTATGATGACCATCATGCGAGTCAGATCTGGTCTATTTCGGGACTCTGATTTCCGGTATATGCCAGGATCACTTCCGGGAGCACAAGGGTATCTCCAGGCTATCTATGCTGACCCCACCCAGGAGGATTCACGGACTCGCACCACTGCTGAGATGCTCGAGGATAAGGACCGTGAAAATCGGGCCTTGAGGTTAGAGCTCTTCAATACCCGTGCTGACCACTGGGCCACTTTGACTCGGTTTGCACCGGCGGTGCAAGCTGGATATTCGGATATGCGTGATCTCTATCCTGTGAGATCTGCTCTGCCAGACGTGATGGGTTGGCGTGATGTAGGAGGCATCACCCCACCTCGCGGTCCCCGCAGGCCACCGTCTGTTGGTCCAAGGCCTCATCCTAGCCCCTATAGTCCACAAGCTCCGCGAGATCGTCTGTTTCCGGATGATCATGTTGAGCTTCCAGGCTATGGAGGTGACTTCTACGAGGACTACTACGGATCGGTCTGAGTTAGTGGTAGTATCACTAGTTCGCACTAGCTGTGTCGTCTATCGTCCTGCGTGACTCGTGGGATATGACCTAGTTTGTACTCTTTCCGGAGGTGTAGAAAAATAATGTATAGGAGCTTGGGATGCCTCCGATGAGATGTAATCCTCTTTTCACCGTAATAGTACTTTGTTTGGTCTTGTACTAAACCCTGTATGGTGTGTATGACGATGGAATAAAAGAAGCAGTTTCTGTATCTACCATGTCATACGGATGATCATCTTGCATTCCGAGTTATTCCTTACATTTTGTATCCTATGTTGGAATTTTATCATCCTGACTAAATCATTGTCTTGTTTACCTAGGATGGTCAACACGCGCGCTAACCCTGCTTCTCAAGAGCAGGCCGAAGGCAGTGAAGTCAGGGATGCAAATCTGCCTCATCCTCCTTCACTAGCCGAGGTTATGATGGAAGCTGAGAGAAACAAGCGGGAGACCAACCGTTTGTTGGAGCGTATTGAACAGAATACATCACACCATCAGAGGACTAACGTGGTGTCACTCAGTGATTTTATCAAATTGCATCCACCCACGTTCCACCACTCTGTCGAGCCTCTCGACGCTGATGACTGGCTTCGCAGTATCTCTCACAAACTGCGTTCCGCGCTGGTAGCGGAGGTTGACAAGGTCACCTTTGCTGCATATCATCTTGAAGGCCCCGCCAGTCTATGGTGGGAGAATTATGGAGCTATGCGCCCAGCGGGCCATGTCACTACTTGGGCTGAATTCAGCGAGGCTTTCCGTGAACATCACATTCCGGAGGGTCTCATGGACCGTAAACGTGAGGAATTTTGCAGTTTCACCCAAGGCCGACTTTCTGTGGATGTTTACAGCAGGGAGTTTGGTAACCTCGCACGATATGCAACTGAGGAAGTGTCTACTGATGCCAAGAAGCAAGCAAGGTTCCGTAAGGGCCTTAGTCCTGAGCTTCGCCGCGACCTCCGTCTGCATGAGTGCACATCTTTTCAGAAACTTGTCAACAAAGCCATCAGTGCTGAAACTGGTCAGACTGACTATGACGCAACACGCAAGCATGGCCGTGATATGGGTTCCTCATCCGGTGCTGGTCCTCAGAAGCGCCGCGTGTGGGTACCCAACACCGCCCTGCCACCCAGGTTCACACCGAGGCCATCTTTCCAGGCGCCTCGCCCTGTTCAACAGTCTGCTCCAGCCAAGCCCTATGTGGGTCCAGCTAACAATGCTCCTCCACGTACCAGTTCCGTGACTTGTTTCAAGTGTGGGGAATCTGGCCACTATATGCGTGAGTGTCCCCAGACCAACCCCAACCAGTCTGCTAAAGCTGTTGGCCGTGGCAAGCCGACAGGGAAAGTGTTCCACGCCAAGCTGGTCACCGCTTCACGTGGCCATGTCAACTGTATCTCTGCCGAAGAAGCTCAAGAGGATCCCAACGTCGTTCTCGGTACGCTTCTTGTTAATTGCCACCCGGCATCTGTTCTTTTCGATACAGGAGCCTCTCATTCTTTTATATCCGAAAATTATGCTCGTTTGCGTAACGTTGCATTCTGTGACATGCCATCCACTATGGAAATTTCTACTCCCGGGTCTAGATGGCAGACCTCTAGGGTAAGTTATGGAAATGAAATCCAAGTCGACAGACTTGTTTTTCTTGCATCTTTGATAGCCCTTAAATCTTCAGATATTAATATCATTCTGGCTATGGACTGGATGTCGGCTCATCATGCCCAAATTGATTGCTTCTCTAGGACTGTTCAACTCACTCACCCTTCGGGCAAGATAGTCAATGTCTTGACCCGATTAGCCAAGCGACAGTTATATTCTCTTAACGCTAGCCCTTTGCCAGACCTTGAGGACATTCCGGTAGTCCGTGACTTCCCGGATGTCTTTCCGGAGGAATTGCCAGGTGTTCCACCTGACAGGGATGTCGAGTTCGTAATAGACCTCATCCCAGGAACCGTTCCGATTGCTAGAAGACCTTATAAGATGGCACCCCTAGAACTAGCCGAGCTTAAGAAACAACTCGATGAGTCCTTGAAAAAGGGTTTCATCCGACCTAGTTCATCTCCGTGGGCTTGCCCCGTCCTCTTCGTCAAGAAGAAGGATGGTACGGACCGGATGGTTGTAGATTACCGACCTGTCAATTTGGTCACAATCAAGAACAAATATCTGCTTCCCAGGATCAACGACCTGTACGATCAGCTCGCTGGATCCTCAGTCTTCTCCAAGATGGATTTGAGGTTGGGCTACCATCAAATCAAAATCAGAAACGGGGACATTCCTAAGACGGCCTTTGTTACTCGTTATGGCCAATACGAGTACACCGTCATGTCCTTCGGTTTAACCAACGCTCCAGCCACCTTTTCTCAGTTAATGAACTCAATCTTCATGGAGTATTTGGATAAATTCGTCGTGGTTTACCTCGATGATATACTCATCTACTCCAAGAACGAGGAAGAACATGCCGAACATCTAAGGCTAGTGTTGAAGAAACTTCGAGAGCATCGCCTTTATGCCAAATTTTCTAAATGTGAATTCTTGTTGTCAGAAGTGACCTATCTGGGTCATGTAATATCTGGTAAAGGTATTGCTGTTAACCCTGAGCGAGTTCAAGCCGTCCTTAATTGGACTCCACCTGAATCGGTCAAGCAAGTTCGGAGTTTTCTGGGCTTAGCGAGCTATTGTCGTCGCTTTGTCGAGAACTTCTCCAAAGTTGCTAAACCTCTAACCAAACTCCTCAAGAAAGATAAGAAGTTCGAGTGGACTCCACAATGTGAGCACAGTTTTCAGGAACTGAAAAGACGCCTGACCTCTGCTCCCGTACTGGTACCGCCAGACTTCTCCAAGGACTTTGTTATCTACTGCGACGCCTCACGACAAGGACTAGGTTGCATTCTCATGCAAGATCGACACGTAATTGCTTACGCTTCACGGCAATTGCACCCACATGAGGAGAATTATCCTACTCATGATCTAGAGCTTGCAGCCGTAGTCTATGCACTTAAGACCTGGCGACATTACCTCCTCGGTAATCGTTGCGAAATATTCACTGATCACCAAAGTCTGAAGTACATTTTCACCCAACCGGATCTGAATCTCAGGCAGAGACGTTGGGTTGAGTTGATCACAGACTTCGACTTAGGAATAACCTACACCCCAGGGAAAGCCAACGTCATGGCTGATGCGCTAAGTCGTAAATCTTATTGTAACAATCTGATGTTACAACAAAGTCAACCGCTTCTCCATGAGGAATTTCGGAAGCTTAACCTTCACATTGTACCTCAAGGTTTTATTTCCACCTTGGTGGCAAAACCTACCCTTACGGATCAGATTATCAAAGCACAGAAGGTAGATCCGGGAATTTCCCGCATCAAGAGAAACATCCAGAAAGGAATTGCAAATTGCTTCTCCGTTAATGATCAAGGGGTCGTATACTTCGGGAATCGACTAGTGGTTCCCAAAGTGCGCAACCTGAGGCGTTTGATCCTTAAGGAAGCTCATGAATCTCCTCTCACCACTCATCCCGGTAGTACTAAGATGTATCAGGACCTACGCCAGAGGTTCTGGTGGACTAGGATGAAAAGAGAAATTGCTCAGTATATTGCTAGTTGCGACGTCTGTCGTCGTGTAAAAGCAGAGCATCAACGGCCTGCTGGCACCCTTCAACCCTTAGCTATTCCTGAATGGAAATGGGATAAAATTGGTATGGATTTCATCACCGGTTTTCCCAGGACCAAGAGAGGGAATAATGCTATTTTCGTCGTTGTCGATCGTCTTTCCAAAGTAGCCCATTTCTTGCCTGTTCGTGAGAGTATAACCGCTAGCCAGCTGGCAGACTTATACATCTCCCGAATAGTGTCCCTCCATGGTGTTCCTTTGGAAATCAACTCGGATCGAGGAAGTCTTTTCACCTCTCGATTTTGGGAAAGTTTCCAAAATGCTATGGGGACTCGTCTCTCCTTTAGCACTGCTTTCCACCCTCAGTCAAGTGGTCAAGTGGAACGCGTCAACCAGATTCTAGAAGACATGCTTCGAGCCTCTGTTATCTCATTCGGAATGGACTGGGAGAAGTGCCTTCCATTTGCCGAATTCGCTTACAACAACAGCTATCAATCTAGCTTGGGTAAAGCCCCTTTTGAAGTTCTCTATGGACGACGGTGTCGAACACCCCTTAACTGGTCAGAGACCGGGGAAAGACAATTCTTTGGCCCGGATATGATTCAGGAAGCAGAAGAACAAGTTTGTATCGTTCGTGAAAAGTTGAAAACAGCCCAATCTCGTCAAAAGAGTCAATATGACCGAAAACATAAGGCTATGACTTTCGAGGTTGACGAGAAGGCTTATCTTCGGGTCACCCCTCTGAAGGGAACCCATCGTTTCGGTATCAAAGGCAAATTGGCTCCTCGTTACATTGGACCTTTTCGCATTCTCGCCAAACGAGGGGAAGTTGCCTACCAATTGGAACTACCTCCGCACCTCTCCAGAGTCCACGATGTCTTCCACGTTTCTCAACTCAGGCGTTGCTTCTCGGATCCTATCCGTGAAGTGGACCACGAAATGCTTGATCTCCAAGATAATCTTACATATCGAGAGTACCCCATTCGTATCCTCGATCAGACCGAACGTACCACCCGACGTCATAATATCAAGTTTCTCAAAGTTCAATGGTCGCACCATTCTGAGGATGAAGCAACTTGGGAAAGGGAGGATCGTCTTCGACTTGAGTATCCCGCCTTCTTCCCGGAGGAACCCAAATCTCGGGACGAGATTCTTTTGAGTGGGGGTGAGTTGTCACACCCTAGCTAGTCATGCATCAGAGTGTGTGCATCATGTTTAAAATTCCATTTAAATTGAAATGGGGATTTGTGAAACCCTCAGAATCATTTCTGAAAATGATCCAAATAAAAATTTCTCCAAAAAGGTCCAAGAAAATGCTCATGTTGCTCTCTGAAAATATTGGACAGAGATAAAAATCAAACCAATATTTTTAAGAGCTCATAGGTATTTATTTTGGGCATTTGGAATTAATGCATAAATATTTGCATTGGAAATATATTAGTTATATATATTAATATATGTCCAAATATTATGCCAAATATAAAGGAGCTCTGGAATAATATATCTAGCTCCTGCAAAAATTGGCATAAAGTAAATAAATGATTTAATATATTATTTAAATCAAAACAAATGTCAGAAAATTAAAAAACAGAAATAAATAAAAGGGAGAAGCTTACCTGGGCTCCTCCCTGTGCAGCCCAGCCAGCTGGCCGGCCCAGCCAGCAGGCGGCCCAGCCCGCCTCCCTCCTCTGTCGTCTTCGTCCTCGACAGAGGGAGGGGAGTGTGGCCGGCGCGCGCGCGCGCCACCGCGCCACGCCACCTCCCTCCCTGCCTGCCTGGCGCCCTTCTCGTCGCCCTCGATGCCCCGGACGACGCCACGCCCTCCCCCCTGCTCTCTCTCACTCTCCCTCGGTTCCTCCCTCCTCTCCCTTGCTCTCTCTCTCACACGGCCGAACACCACCATCGCCGCCGTTCGCCATAGCAGCCGTCACCGCCCACCCCTCGCCCCTCCGTTGAGCTCAGGAGCTCCGCCTCGACCCCCTCTTCCTCCCCACCGATCCACGGGTCTCCGGAAGCCCTGCATCGCCGCCACGTCGCCGTTCCCCTCCTCGGCCACCGGAGATCGTCGCCGTCGAATCGGGAGCTACCGGACGTCCCCGAGCCCGCTAACCATCCCTGCAGCTCCGCGGTGAGCCACTGACCCGATTCCCCCTTGCCCCGTCGTCCCTAGCATCCCGTAGCTGCCGCCCCCTTGAGCTCCGAAGCTCGCCGCCGCCGTGCCTTGTCGCCGTCGTGGCCACAGTCACCGTAGCGCCCAACCGAGCACACCCACGTCCTCACCGCACCGCGTAGAAGCCGTAGGTGCCAACCCCGCATCTCCGCAGCCGTTGTAGCCTCGACCCTGAGCTCAACCGAGCTCCGGCAGCCGCCACGGTCGTCGCCGTCGTCGGTACCGGCCACCTCAGGCGCGGCCACCACCACCGTTCGACGCGCGGGAGCAAGGGCTCTCCAACGAGCCCAAGCAGGGCCTCGCCCGTGCCCTATAGCGCGTTTCTGCATCGCGCCGCCGTCTCGGGCCCCGCCGGCGTCATGTCGCCGGTGGGTTTGACCTGTCTGACCTGGGGTTTGACCCCCCCAGGGTCACTGACGCGTGGGCCCCGTCGGCCAGGTGGTCAGATTAGTGCTAATCACCGATTAATTAACCCCCCTGACACTGACCAGTGGGCCCCAGCGCCACTAACCCCTAATTAGGATTAATTTAACCCTGTTAAACCCCCCCTGTCACTGACGTGTGGACCCCACACGTCAGGTTTGACCTCAGCCAGCCGCAGTTGACCACTGACGTCATGCTGACGTCATGCTGGCGCAATATTTATATTTCTGGATTTAATTTAAATCAGGAAATTCCAGAATATTATTTAAACTTCAAAAATTCATAACTTTTATTCTGTAACTCCAAATTAGACAAATTATATATGAAAAATGATCAAAAAAATCCAATCTATCCATCTGTACTATTTTCATGCATGATCAAACAAGTTAAATTGATGTTTTAAGCAGAACAAGGAAAAGCACTTTAAAAGGCCATGTTTGAGTTTGAAATTTGAATCTTTGATTCAAATTTGTTCAAACCCTTCTGGTTTTAGTTGCATTAGCCCAACCCACTCATATTGCCATGTTTCATGCATGCATCATATTGTTGCACATTGTTTGGTGATGGTTGTGTATCGGTGTCCTTTGCGACAGGTTCTGCCTCCGAGGAGTACCGTGATTACCCTAACGAAGAACCGTATCAGTGCATCGAACCATCAGGCAAGCAACCAACCATTTGATCATATCGATACAATCCCATGTTCTCGCTCCTGCTCTCTTTTACTGCATTAAGACAACGCGTTTCAAACTGCTGTGTGCTATGGTAGTTGAACCCATTTTCCTCTGCATGACCTGTCATTGCCACAGTAACTAGATGAAACCCACTAGCATGTGTAGGAGTTGCTTGAGCCATATGTATGTGTTGTTCCTACCTTGCTATGCCTGCTATGCTTAGAGTCGTGTCAGGTCTGGTTCATCTGGGTGATGGGCTAGAGTGAAATGATTATGTCGGTAATGAGAGTGGTGTGGTGAACACGATTTGGTAAAGGTATCGATGAGAGGCCATGTAGGAGTACATGGTGGGTTGTTTCATTGAAGCCGACCTTAAGCACTGAGATCTGTATGGTGATTTAAGAATCAGCTACTACCATGCATTGGGCCCGAAACCAATGGACCCTCTCGGCTTCTTATTCACCCTAGTTCTCCGTCCAGGAGTTGCAAGTAGTTTCTGGAGTTTGTAGTCTACTGGAGGCCGTGGACAACGCTGACCGTAGGGGTGTGCTGTGATGCGGTAGGTACGTGGCCGGGTGTACCGAATACCCGTTAGGTATCTCGGGAACCCTGTTCACATCGTTCGGGGCCGTATGGGAAACCTCGGCCGGACTCCCTGCGGATGGAACCTGAATAGGCGATAAACCTGGACTGGAGGCTTAGGTGGTTAGATAGGTCGTGGCCGACACCCACGTTGGGCTTCCGCTTGAAGGTTGCCGAGTACATGTCGTGTAAACGACGGTAAGTGGTGGGAGTGTGTATGAAGAAGTACACCCCTGCAGGGTTAACATGATCTATTCGAATAGCCGCGTCCGCGGTAAAGGACTACTTGGTTGCCTATACAGTTCATAGACAAGTAAATGGAAACTACTAAAAGCCTCAAGATAAGTGTGAGTGCCGAGGATGGCTCTTCCGTAGGAAGACGGAGGCGGATCCTCGGTAGTGTATTGAAGTGGTGAGTAGTGGACTCGTGTGCGCAAAACCATTTCAAGTTGAGGTATCGTAGGATAGCCTAGCCAAGAGTCAAAGCTGGCTTGCTGCAATAACTCCACCAACCCTTCTTGATACTGTGCATGTATGTAGGATCTGATGTAAGTCTTGCTGAGTACCTTTGTACTCATGTTGCTATAATCTACATTTTTACAAAAGACGCTGCAACCCCTTCTGATGGGTTCTATGTAGACGTTGACATCAACGAGTAGGCTAAAGGCCCAGGTGGTGACCCTGAGCTTGTGAAGGACCACGTAGTATAGCTAGGCTTCCAAGCCTCTTTTATTTTACTAGTTGTCTATACTCAGACAATGTACTTCCGCTGCTGGTTTGTATGACTGTATGACTTGAATGCTGGGTCGTGTGACCCGTATCTTTGTGTATGCTATGTATGGCTCCCTGAGCCTTAAATAAAGTACTTGTGTCGTAGAGTCATGTTGTGATGCTTCGTTGTATTTGCACATATCGAGCATATTGTGTGTATGATTGAAATGCTTGGTATGTGTGGGATCTGACTACCTAGTTGTTTATCTTTAGTAGCCTCTCTTACCGGGAAATGTCTCCTAGTGTTACCGCTGAGCCATGGTAGTTTGCTACTGCTCTGGAACACTTAGGCTGGCCGGCATGTGTCCTTCCTCGTTCCTGTGTCTGTCCCTTCGGGGAAATGTCACGCTTTGAGTACCGGAGTCCTGTTAGCCCGCTACATCCCGGTTTACCGGAGTCCTGCTAGCCCAGTGCTACAGCCCGGACCCACTTGCTGATGACCGACACGTTCGAAGCTGGGTCATGGATGCCTGTCCCTGTAAGTCTGTGCCAATTTTGGTTTACGACTAGTCATGTCAGCCCGGGCTCCTTATCATATGGATGCTAGCGAAACTATCATATACGTGAGCCAAAAGGCGCAAACGGTCCCGGGCAAAGGTAAGGCGACACCCGTGGGGATACCGTGCGTGAGGCCGCAAAGTGATATGAGGTGTTACCGGCTAGATCGATGTGACATCGAGTCGGGGTCCTGACATCACATTCAAGCTCAAAATTCTTATTAAAATTAGGAAGTTGGAGTAAAGGAGCATGTGTTAACTTATCTTTCAATACCGTGAAGGCTTCTTCCTGTGCGGTACCTGAAACAAAAGGCACATCCTTCTTCGTAAGCTCATTGAGAGGTGCAGCAGTGGTGCCAAATTCTCTCACCAAACGCCTGTAGAAACCAGTGAGGCCAAGAAAACTCCTCACCTGTGTGCCGTTTTGGGCTGGAGCCAACTCTCAATAGCTTCAATCTTGGCTTTATCAACTTCAATTCCCTTTGGAGGAACAACATAGCCAAGAAAAGATACTGGTCGGTGCAAAAGGTGCACTTCCAAGGTTAGCAAACAAACGTGCATCACATAGAGCAATAAAAACATCACGTAAATGTTCCAAATGTTCCTCCAAAGATCTGCTATAAATCAGTATATCATCAAAGTAAACTACCACAAATCGTCCAATGAAAGCATGAAAAACATCGTTCATTAATCTCATGAAAGTACTAGGTGCATTAGTTAACCCAAAAGGCATGACTAACCACTCATATAATCCAAACTTAGTTTTAAATGCTATTTTCCATTCATCTCCCAATTTCATACGAATTTCATGGTACCCACTATGCAAATCAACTTTGGAGAGTATTGTAGAGACACTCAATTCATCAAGCATATCATCTAGCCTAGGAATAGGATGATGATAATGAATAGTGATATTATTAACACCTCTACAATCAACACACATACGCGATGTACCATCCTTTTGGGGCACTAGTATAATAGGAACATCACAAGGACTAAGGGATTCGCGTATATAACCTTTATCAAGTAGCTCCTGTACTTGACGCATAATCTCCTTCGTCTCCTCTGGATTGGTACGATATGGCGCATGGTTGGGTAGCGATGCACCGGGAATTAAGTCAATTTGATGCTCAATCCCTTGAATAGGTGGTAATCCCGGTGGCACGTCTTGTGGAAAGACGTCAGCAAACTCCTAAAAAATGTTAGTGATAGTAGGAGGCAAAGAGGAAGGCACGTCCTCTAATGAAAATAATGCCTCTTTGCACACAAAAGTATAGCAAACAGATTTGCTAACATCTAGATCATCAATATCAGATTTGGTGGCAAGTAAACATGCACTTTTCTATTAAATTTCAGAAGCAACACTAGATGGTTTATTATTAGGCTTCATTTGTTGCTCAAATTCTTTTGCCACAATCTGATTTTTAGTCTTATTTTTCTCATGTTTTGCTTTATTAGTTCTATTAATATCATCTTTTAAAATGGAATCAGGAGACATAGGAAGCAAAGTAATATGTTTATCCTTATGAACAAGAGTATACTGATTGTTTTTACCATGGCGTATAGAATTTTTATCAAAATGCCATGGTCTACCAAGTAATAAGGAAGCATGGGTACCACATCACAATCAACATAATCATCATATGTAGAGATACTAAAATGCACACGAATAGTACATGTTACCTTAACCTTGCTATTGTTGAACTATTGGATGTAGTAAGGATGTGGATGTGGTCTTGTGGTGAGAGATAACTTATCCACCATCTCCATGCTAGCCATGTTGTTGCAGCTCCCTCCATCTACGATGACGCAAACAGAACGTTCCTTCACAACTCCCTTTGTATGGAACAAATTATGCCTATGATTTTGCTCCACTTGTGTGACCTGCACACTCAAAACACGTTGAGCAACTAAACTTTCATACCTGTCAGCATCTTTAGCAGCCATGTATTGCGTCTCATGATTAGAATCATCTCCACCGTGTTCTTCACTTGTAATAAGAGCCAAAGTCTCCTCATCATAGTCACTAGAGGACTCATACTCACCATCCTCAGTAGCAATCGTAACATGTGGAGATTTGCATTCTCTCGCAAAATGACCTCTACCCTTACAACAACGACAAATAATATCATGTGTGTGCCCTGTTGATGCCATGGATGAAGAAGAGCTCTGTTTAGCCCGGTAGGTGTGCTCTTGGCAGATAGTGGTGGTAGTGCCTGCTTTCTCATATCACGGTTGGAGGTGGCAGCTGACGGAGGTGCCGGTGTAGAAGAACGTGTGGAAGTAGAAGATGCAGGTGGTGTCCATGATGAAGGTCGACCTGCAGAAAAATTAGTTTGCACCAATGCCTGTCGATCCTGCACTTCACGTTCAGCTTTGCAAGCAAGATGGAACAAACGAGTGATATTGTTATACTCCTTATACTTTAAAATGGTCTGAATCTCTATACTTAATCCACCCATAAAACGTGCAAGCATAGCTTCATTATCCTCAACAATACCACATCTAATCATGCCAATTTGTAATTCCTGATAATACTCCGCCACAGAATTTTTTCCTTGTCTCAAATGCTGCAGTTTTTGAAGTAATTCACATTCATTATATCGTGGAACCCAACGAGAATGCATAGAAGTTTTCAAAGCGCCCAAGTAGTAGGGGTATTATCCTGATATAATCTACAATTTTCAGACCACCAAACAGAAGCAAAACTAGTGAATTCACAAATATCCCAGTCAAAAAATCACAAATAGCAGCAGCAAAACGTCTATCCTCAGGATATTGGAAGCATGTGAAACATTGTTCAGTTTCTGACTCCCAAGTAAGATATACATCAGGAATGTATCTACCCTCAAATGGTGGAATATTCAGTTTTAGTTTAGGAATATGGTCATAATCTCATACCTGAGGTGGTTTTGTAGCCCTACCGTTGCGATTATATGCATGAGGTCGACCTGGTGGTGGTGGTGTTGGTGGTTGCACGTAGTTCTGATTTTGTTCAACCTCATCCTCGTAATAGTCCTCCACCTCCGCAGTAGCAGCAGGAGCTACAGAAGCATCAACAGTAGTAGCAGCGACACCAGAAGTTTGTCCTGGCTCAAGAGGAACACACAGCGCATGCCCGGCTGGATCGCGGCGTGGAGGTGGTTGTTGATGTTGTTTCAATGGTGCAGCAGATGCGAGTGGTGGTTGTGGAAGACGCGCGAGTACTTCATCGAGCTTCATGTCCAACTGGGTGTCAATTGTCTTCTCAACATCATGAATCCTCTCCAGTGCCTTTCCAAAGCTGGCATCACATTTTCCACCTATTGACTCAACATTTGCTGAAATTTATCATGAAGCTCCTTCTGTGTCATGTTCTCTCAGTCAATCTTGTCGGCTTGTGGTCCTGCCATGGTTAGCATCAATAGAAACACACAAGAATATGATCCTATAGACTACTAAAAAGTGGTGGTGGTGGGGTGTCACAAATCCATCAAGCAAATCTCAAATTCTTACCAGTTCTTACCCAGCAGCAGGTGGTGATCGGCAACCATCGTACTCAAAACTCTCAAAGCTTGTACAGAGTGATTGCCAGGTGGTGTCAAATGCACAATGTAGATTTATGTGGAGCTGGGAAGGCTTATGATATGGTAGCAAAAATGTCAGCAATAATCAATTCAGATATGCATAAGTTGAATAAATGCTCAACGACGGTATTGTGTTGGTCCTCGGCTAGACCGTGCTAGAGACACGAGCCTAGAACACTAACAAAATAATGGTGCGACACGTAAACAAGGGAAAAGCACACTCTGGAATTTTTTTGTTGCTCTTTTTTTGCGCTTTTTTTGCCGCTCTTTTTTTTGCCGAAAATCACTATAATGGCGAGTGTCTCAAAACTCTTAAGTCAAAATAACAGGATAGGCACGGATTTTTTTGACTATTTTTTTTCGGAAATCAGGGCAGCGACGACCAAAAAGTGCGAAAAAAATCGATATGATGGCATGCATCTCAAAAGACTTAGAAAATCCTAAAAACAAGATAGGGAAAAAAATTCACCTGCTGAAATTTTGGCCTAAAAACTGCCCGGGGGTCTCCAGACTCATTTTTTTCGAAACCTACTCAGGCAAGGAAACACGAATCAAAAAATAGATGGATCTCGAAAACAAACCTATTACGAAAAGAACTCGGATTGGTGGTGGATATATGGTGGTAGGATATGGCAGCGGTGGTGGTATATGGATACGGATCGGTGGTGGTATATGGATTCAGAGCAGTGGCGGATAAGCGGTGCTGGTAGATGGCAGGGGCGATCATGATGGTGCGGCGCGGCGTGACAACTTATGACCAGAACTAGAAACTTTAAAAGACTAGATGCTAAGACCATCAACTTGACACGACGATGCAACCGCAAATTTAGCAAAGCAAAATATTGAAAAGACTATGCAAAGGCTCAGACAGGTTCGGATATGATGAACTAACCCTATTTTTGTGGCTATTTCATGGACTATAGGTATGAAGAACAAACTCGATCTGAACTACAAAAACTGTAAAATCTCACCGAGCAACCTGGAAATATGATACAACATGATAGAGGCAAGGGTGTCCCGTCTTTCGATGAGATGGTGGGTATCTTTTTGGTGGAGAAGACTTTGATGATCCGACTACAAACGTGCAAGGACGTCGCGCCTTAGCAATCGCTAAACCAACTCTGAGAGGTTATTGACCACACTGGAGCACGATCAACCTGACCACAAAGGTCTGTTTCATGCAAGCACGAAGAACAAGCAAGAAACTGAAATTGCAATCTGGATATTGCCAATAAAGAGGAAAGCTTTATTGATCAAGTGGGGTTCGGTGATGTCTTTGTCTGGTCGTTGAACACAAATGAAGTACGCGAAGTTGCAGCTATGGCAAACTTTTAATCTGAACAAAACCCAAAGTCTAAATGATGCCCTAAAGGCTGTATATATGGAGGAAGAGGGGGGAATTTCGTAGCCCCTTTGAGGAGGGGTCCGAAACCAACCCTAACATTATTCTCCCCACACATACGGACTCTAAAAACAACCTATACTTTAGTATTTCAAAATTACATGGGCCTGGCCCAATAATAAGGTGATGCAGCACCTATAATAGCCTCTGGACGAAGTTTATGAAGTGGCATCTTGTATATTTCGTCCAAGGCTTCATGCACTCATTATGGTGGCTTGAAAGTCCTGAAATCATCACTTGTAACTCCGTTCTTGTTCCCCTTGCGCATGCCATCATCTCCATGCTTGATCTTGCTCCAATGTTCATCCTTCTTGTCCAAGCTAGGCCCTTCATTTGTAAGCAAGACAAATGTATCCAATTTAGGCAGCATCATATTCTCATGAACATTAGAATCATTACCAAGAAACGAAAGTACCTGGTAATTTGACTTGGCGTGTGAGCTCAAGTAATTGGTCCAGTATTTATAGAAGCAGGGCCTGTGGGTGTAACACCGGTACTGATGTCCTCATCAGGCCATCTAACCAAAGTGCAGTATGGCCGTGTGAGTGCTCTGGAATCCGTGAAGCTAGTCTAGGACTGACTGTCCAAGGTCAATGAAGGCATTTTAACTCAGAGAAACTCAAGAATCGATGTGCTTCGCAATCTCTTCAACCAATTCAAGAGGAATGACAATGAGTATGTCCAGCTCACTTTCGACTGTCTTATTGATGTCAAAAAAGAGCTTCGCACACTTGGCACCAGTGAGATCACCAAGCATGAAGTTGTGAAGAAGCTATTGAGATCACTTGACAACTGATTTGGCACCCTATCACTGATGATCCAAGAACGTCCTAACTTCAAAGATCTTAATCTGTCTGACATACTTGAGAGGCTCAACACACACGAATTCCAGCTATCCGAGAAGGGAGATATCTATGGTCCCAACTATGGCCAATCTCGTGCTTTGAAGGCTAAGGTTGTATCCTCATCTGAAGAATCTGACTGCAGTTCTGATGATCCTGAAGGCTTAGGCAAAGAGCTAGCAATGCTTGTGAGAAAGTTCCAAAAGTTCTCCAAGAAGAATCGCTTCGGAAAGTCATCAAAATCCAGCTCCAAAAATGCTGAGGCTTCACTACAAGAAGAGAACATGCCACAAATGCAAGAAGCTAGGCCACCACATATCTGAATGTCCTCAATGGGACAAGGAAGCAAAGAAAAAGAAGAAGAGAAAGGAATATGACTCTGACGATAAGAAGAAGAAGAAATCCTCAATGTCTTCATCTCACAAGAAAAGCTCATCAGGCAAGGCTCGTGCTTTCATTGGCAAGGAAATGGATTCAGAGGAGGAGTCTTCTTCTGAGGAGGCGAAGGAGGAGTCAGAGGAGGAGTCCAACTCTGGCGTTGCAAGTCTGGATCTAGCTTCAGCATTTGTCGCCAAGTCTATCTTCAACACTGAAGACAATGGTCACGTCGCCGACACTGAAGCTAATGATGACGATGACTCTGCTCCTACTTACTGCTTCATGACAAGATGTGCTAAGGTAAACTCACGCGATGCTTACTTTTAGACCTTCAGTGAAGATGACTCTGAATGTGAATCCAAACTGTAACACCCCATATGTAATCCTTCCCATTTTGTAACACACCCAAGCTTGATCTTGATCTAATTCCATGTGGATTCATTTATTGTTGGATCATTTGTTTTGCTTTGTTGTTTTACTTATCGCATTGCCATGCTCACTGTTATTATATAATATTGAGCCATCATTGTCATATTGCGTTATGTTGTTGCCATGATCATCTTGTGCATTGCCCCTTATATATGTTGTGTGTTGCTTTAGTTGATGTATGTGTGCACCAATCCTTGCCATCTGTCTCTAGTCATGGCCTTGCATCATCACCCCTTCCTTCCTACTCTTTCTTTGATTTCATTTGCATGTTGCATTATTCCCTTCTCCAATGATGTTCAATATTTTCCTATAAATATTGGATCATGTCCTAAACCTCTCCGCCAAATTTCATCTTATTTGGAGTTGATTTGGTTGGGATCAATAAAATGCCTCAAGTCTGAATTTAATTCAGACTTGATTCATTTGTCTACCTCTAAAAATGTCCAACTTAATTTTATCGAATTCTTCATAACAGTAGGGTCATGAGGATATTTCATATCCCTCACCACTCTCCTATCCCTCTGTGCTTTTGCTTTTTTCCTTCTGTTTGAAGAAATAGAAAAAGAACAGCAGCAGGAGCAGCCTAGTCACAACAGCAGCAGTGCAGCCCAGCCGAGCCACGGCCCAGCTCGCGCGGCCCAGCCAGGCGCCCCGCGGCCCAGATCCACCCCGTGCTCTCTCCCTCCCTTTCCGTTTCTCACCCCCGCGCCCGCATACCCCCCGCTCGCTCGCCTACACGTGTCGCCCCTGGCTCCGTCTGTCAGCCTCTAGCTACAGCGCACACGGCGGCCACCTTTTCATCAACCTCTTGTCACACACGCACATGGCCACGGCCGAGAGCGTCGCTGTTGCGTCCCATCGCCCTAGCCCCTTTTAAGCCCTCTCTCCCTGTCCTAGCCCTTCCAAGGGTTTCCCTCGCCCGTTCTCCGCTGCCGCCAGGTGAGAGAACCACCAGATCCACCACCCACTGCTCGTCCCGAGCACATCCGAGGGTGCGGCTTCGTTGCCGGTGCGCCATGGTTGTTAGTTTAGATGCTTGTTTTTCTTTGGGTGGTATCAGGAGATGAGTTCGATTCCAAGGACCCTGTTGAGTATGTTCACGAGGAGCAAGGTTTTGATACCACTGAGGACGTTTCAGGAAATATGATCTTTACCCCCGATATCACTACTATCTTTGCTTGCTAGTTGTTTCATTGCTATCGCTATGTCGTGTTACCTATTGCGTGTTAGCCTCCTAAATTGCCATGATAAGCCTATAACCCCACCTTCCTAGCAAATCGTTGTTTGGCTATGTTACCACTTGCTCAGCCCCTCTTATAGCATTGCTAATTGTAGGTGCAGTGCAGGTTGTTCCATGTTGGGACATGGATATCATGGGATATCATGATATCTCTTATTTAATTAAATTCATCTATATACTTGGTAAAAGGTGGAAGGCTTGGCCTTTTTCTTGGTGTTTTGTTCCACTCTTTCTACCTTAGTTTCCATCATACCGGTGTTATGTTCCTTGATTTTGCGTTCCTAACACGGTCGGGGTTTATGGGCCCCCTTGACAGTTCGCTTTGAATAAAACTCTTCCAGCAAGGCCCAACTTTGGTTTTACCATTTGCCTAATGACAACTAAAATTTTCATATGTAGTAATTAACCCGAGGATTCTTAACCAGCAACCTGGGCTAGTGCTCCTCATGAGCGTTTGTCCAAAATGGGCAAACTGCGAGGCCACCCCCCGGGGCAACTCGAGGATTGGTTTTACTCGTAGGCTGACCTACCCGATCATGGCCTAAGACGAGATACACGCAGCTCCTATTGGGGTGTTGCACATCGGCAGGTCTTGCTTGTTTTGTTTTACCATTGTTGAAATGTCTTGTGCACCGGGATTCCGAGCTTGATCGGGGTGTCCTGAGATGGAGATTTCCTCCCTGGATCATGAGAGTTTATAATGGACTAAGCTGGGACACCCCTGCAGGGTGTAATCTTTTCGGAAGTCGTGCCCGCGGTTATGTGGCAGATTGGAAATTTATAATATGCGGTTGTAGTGAACTTGACACTAAAATCAATTAAAATACACCAACCGCGTGTGTAGCCGTGATCGTCTCTTTTAGATGAAGTTCGGGAAGAGAACACAGTGGGGTTATGATTGCAACATAAGTAGTTCAGGATCACTTCTTGATCATTACTAGTTTGGTACCGTTATGCGTAGTCTCTCATCTTATTCATGTACTCGTAAGTTAGCCACCATACAAATTCTTATTTTTTGTCGCAACCTCACCACTTAACCATGCCATACCCATGTTAAGCTTTGCTAGTTTTGAACCGTGGGTAATAAGATTGCCGAGTCCCCGTGGCTCACAGATTACTACAAACACAGCTGCTGGTACCATTGAGATAGACACATGAGATGCCACAGAGCTCCAGTGGGAGTTTGACGAGGACCATGGGTGTTTCTACGCCTCATTTCTGGACGATCAGTAGTCGCTCATAGTCGGATAGATCTCGGGATCTGTAGTAGGGTTGGTCATGTCATTTTACCGTTTGTTTTCGTCTGTAGTCGGACCCTGCCTTCATTTGGATGATGTATGAATGATTGGACTATACTGCTGTAGACTTGTGGCGAGTGTAAGCCTCTATCTGGTATTCTCATCTGTTGAGTAAATGATATGTGCGAAGATATAACCATCCTTGCGACGGGCTCAATATGCGCTTATGCCCCTAAATCCTGCCTCGACACATGTGGGATATAGTCGCATATTGGTGTTACAAGTTGGTAATCAGAGCCATACCGACTTAGGAGCCATTGTATATATATACATATATATATATAGATATATATAGATATATATAGATAGATATATATAGGACAACACTATTCTAATCCCAGGATTAGAATAGTTATTTGGATCACAGCAGCCCCTATATTGGGCCCGACAGGTGTCGGTGTCAAAACCGGCGGATCTCGGGTAGGGGGTCCCGATCTGTGCGTCAAGGCTGATGGTAACAGGAAGCGAGGGACATAGATGTTTACCCAGGTTCGGGCCCTCTCGATGGAGGTAAAACCCTACTTCCTGCTTGATTGATATTGATGATATGGGTAGTACAAGAGTAGATCTACCACGAGATCGTAGAGGCTAAACCCTAAGAGCTAGCCTATGATGGTATGATTGTAATTGTGATCGGCCTTCTAAGGACCAACCTCTTTGGTTTATATAGACACTGGAGAGGGCTAGGGTTTACATGGAGTCAGTTACAAGGAATGAAATATAATATCTGGATCACCAAGCTTGCCTTCCACGCAAAGGAGAGTCCCACCCGGACACGGGACGAAGTCTTGAGTCTTGTATCTTCACGCTTCAATAGTCTGGATGTTGTACACAGTCCGGCTGTTCGGATACCCCCTAATCCAGGACTCCCTTAGTAGCCCCTGAACCAGGCTTCAATGGCGATGAGTTCGGCGCGCAGTATTGTCTTCGGCATTGCAAGGTGATACGTTTCCAACGTATCTATAACTTTTGATTGCTCCATGCTACTTTATCTACTGTTTTGGACTATATTGGGCTTTATTTTACACTTTTATATTATTTTTGGGACTAACCTATTAACCGGAGGCCCAGCCCAGAATTGCTGTTTTTTTGCCTATTTCAGTGTTTCGAAGAAACGGAATATCAAATGGAGTCCAAACAGAATGAAACCTTCGGGAACGTGATTTTCTCACTGAACGTGATCCAGGAGACTTGGACCCTACTCCAAGACATAACAGAGGCGGTCACGAGGGTGGGGGGCGTGCCCCCCTAGAGCGCGCCCCCCCTGCCTCGTGCCCCCCCTGTTGCTCCACCGATGTACTCCTTCCTCCTATATATACCTATGTATCCCCAAACGATCAGAAGAGGAGCCAAAAACCTAATTCCATCGCCGCAACCTTCTGTATCCACGAGATCCCATCTTGGGGCCTGTTCCGGAGCTCCGCCGAGGGGGCGTCCACCACGGAGGGCTTCTACATCAACACCATAGCCCCTCCAATGAAGTGTGAGTAGTTTACTTCAGACCTTCAGGTCCATAGCTAGTAGCTAGATGGCTTCTTCTCTCTTTTTGGATCTCAATACAATGTTCTCCCCCTCTGTTGTGGAGATCTAATCGATGTAATCTTCTTTTCGCGGTGTGTTTGTTGAGACCGATGAATTGTGGGTTTATGATCCAGTATTATCTATGGAAAATATTTGATTCTTCTCTGAATTATTTTATGTATGATTGAGTTACCTTTGCAAGTCTCTTCGAATTATCCGTTTGGTTTGGCCAACTAGATTGGTAGTTCTTGCAACGGGAGAAGTGCTTAGCTTTGGGTTCAATCTTGCGGTGTTCTTTCCCAGTGACAAAAAGGGCAGCAATGCACGTATTGTATTGTTGCCATCGAGGATAACAAGATGGGTTTTTTTATCATATTGCATGAATTTATCCCTCTACATCATGTCATCTTGCTTAAGGCATTACTCTGTTTTTAACTTAATACTCTAGATGCATGCTGGATAGCGGTCGATGAGTGGAGTAATAGTAGTAGATGCAGAATCGTTTCGATCTACTTGTCTCAGACGTGATGCCTATATACATGATCATACCTAGATATACTCATAACTATGCTCAATTCTGTCAATTGCTCAACAGTAATTTGTTCACCCACCATAGAATATCTATGCTCTTGAGAGAAGCCACTAGTGAAACCTATGGCCCCCGGGTCTATTCTCATCATATCAATCTCTATCGCTTTATTACTTGCTTTGTTTTTACTTTGCCTTTTACTTTTTACTTTGCATCTATCTATCAAAAATACCAAAAATATTATTTATCATCTCTATCAGATCTCACTCTCGTAAGTGACCGTGAAGGGATTGACAACCCCTAATCGCGTTGGTTGCGAGTAGCTATCATTTTGTGTAGGTACGAGGGACTTGTGCGTGGTCTCCTACTGGATTGATACCTTGGTTCTCAAAAACTGAGGGTAATACTTACGCTACTTTGATGCATCATCCTCTCCTCTTTGGAGAAATCCAACGCAGTGCTCAAGAGGTAGCAAGAAGAATTTCTGGCGCCGTTGCCGGGGAAGCTCACGCAAGCAAGTCAACCATACCAAGTACCCATCACAATCCCTATCTCTCGCATTACATTATTTGCCATTTGCCTCTCGTTTTCCTCTCCCCCACTTCACCCTTGTCGTTTTATTCTCCCTCTCTTTCCCAATCTCCTCCTCTCTTTCCCGTTTGCCTTTTTCCGTTGCCTTTTTGTTTGCTCGTGTGCTAGTTTGCTTGCTTGTTGCGATGGCTCTACCTAGATTTGGTGATCTTCACCTTAAAAGGCTAGGTGAGATCGAAAGCAATGTCAGAAAATTTATGGTTTTACAATTTGAGCATAATAATTTCTTTAGAAACGAGCTTAAGGAACAAAAAAGTTTTATGAGTTATATGAATAAAGAACTCGATGATATGTCTGAAGAATTTGATGGTATAAGAGCCCAAATTGCTCGTCTTGAAAAAATGACGGCTGAAATTTCGGATATGCAAGCTACCTTAGTTAATAAGATGGCCGCTAAACCGAATTCCTACGAAAATCAGGATGAAGATCTAAAAGTTATTGATGTGTCCCCTATCAAATCTTTGTTTTGCAATATGAATCTTGATGAAACTGAATATGATCTTCCTTTACCTAGAAGGCGTTTTAAGAATTCGGAGTTTCTTGATCTTGATGATGAAATTGATGAAAGTGGGATTGAAAGAAATAAAAACCTAGATGTTGCTAAACCCACTATTTTGGATCTCAAGGAATTTAATTATGAATATTTCTATTTGATTGGTTGTATTTCCTTGTTGCAATCCGTGCTAGATTCTCCTCATGCTTATAGTCATAAGGCCTTTACCGAACACATTGTTGATGCCTTGATGCAGTCTTATGAAGAAAAACTTGAGTTGAAAGTTTCTATCCCTAGAAAACTCTACGATGAGTGGGAACCTATTATAAAAATTAAAATTAAAGATTATGAGTTTAATGCTTTGTGTGATTTGGGTGCTAGTGTCTCTACTATTCCCAAAACTTTGTGTGATTTGCTAGATTTCCGTGACTTTGATGATTGCTCTCTAAACTTGCATCTTGCGGATTCCACTATTAAAAATACTATGGGAAGAATTAATGATGTTCTTATTGTTTCAAATAGGAATTATGTGCCCGTAGATTTTATCGTTCTTGATATAGATTGCAATCCTTCATGTCCTATTATTCTTGGTAGACCTTTCCTTAGAATGATTGGTGCAATTATTGATATGAAGGAAGGGAATATTCCAATTTCCCTTAAAGAAGGGCATGGAACACTTACCTAGAAAGAAAATAAAATTACCATATGAATCTATCATGAGAGCCACTTATGGATTTCCTACCAAAGATGGCACTACCTAGATCTATCCTTGCTTTTATGCCTAGCTAGGGGCGTTAAACGATAGCGCTTGTTGGGAGGCAACCCAATTTTATTTTTGTTTTTTGTTTTTGCTTCTATTTAGGAATAAATAATCCATCTAGCCTCTGTTTGGATGTGGTTTTATGTTTTAGTTAGTGTTTGTGCCAAGTAGAACCTATAGGATAACCTACGATGATAGGTTATTTGATTCTGCTGAAAAACAGAAACTTTGCGCGCACAAATATAATTTTGTTAAATCACAGGAACGTGATTTTGCGTTTATTCTTTTTGGTGATGATCAATAAACAAATTGTACAGGACTTCCTATTTTGGTAGAATTTTTGGATTTCTAGAAGTTTGCGTTAGTTACAGATTGCTACAGACTGTTCTGTTTTTGACAGATTCTGTTTTGCGAGTGTTGTTTGCTTATTTTGATGAATCTATGGCTAGTAAAATAGTTTATAATCCATAGAGAAGTTGGAATACAGTAGGTCTAACACCAATATAAATAAAGAATGAGTTCATTACAGTACCTTAAGTAGTTCTTTGTTTTCTTTCTCTAACGGAGCTCACGAGATTTCTGCTGAGTTTTGTGTTGTGAAGTTTTCAAGTTTTGGGTGAATTCTTTTGATGGATTATGGAACAAGGAGTTGCAAGAGCCTAAGCTTGGGTATGCCCATGGCACCCCCAAGATAATCCAAGGACAGCAAAAATTCAAAGCTTGGGGATGCCCCGGAAGGCATCCCCTCTTTCGTCCACTTCCATCGGTAATTTACTTGGAGCTATATTTTTATTCACCACATGATATGTGTTTTGCTTGGAGCGTCTTGTATTATTTGTGTCTTTGCTTGTTATTTTACCACAATCATCCTTGCTGTACACACCTTTTGAGAGAGCCATACATGAATTGGAATTTTTTAGAATACTCTATGTGCTTCACTTATATCTTTTGAGCTTGATAGTTTTGCTCATAGTGCTTCACTTATATCTTTTGAGTGTGATAATTTTTGCTCTAGTACTTCACTTATATCTTTTAGAGAACGGTGGTGGATTTGTTTTAAAGAAACTATTGATCTCTCATGCTTCACTTAGATTATTTTGAGAGTCGTTAATAGCATGGTAATTTGCTTAATATTAATATACTTGGTATTCAAGATATGTGAAACTTTCTTTTGAGTGAATTGAATACTAAGATAAGTTTGATGCTGGATAATTGTTTTGAGATATGGAGGTGATAATATCAAAGTCGTGCTAGTTGGGTGATTATGAATTCAAAGAATGCTTGTGTTGAAGTTTGCAAGTCCCGTAGCATGCACGTATGGTTGAAGTTGTGTAACAAATTTGAAACATGAAGTGTACCTGGCTTGTGCATCCTTATGAGTGGCGGTCGGGGACGAGCGATGGTCTTTTCCTACCAATCTATCCCCCTAGGAGCATGCGCGTAGTACTTGATTTTGGATGACTTTTAAATTTTTGCAATAAGTATATGAGTTCTTTTGACTAATGTTGAGTCCATGGATTATACGCACTCTCACCTTTCCACCTTTGGTAGCCTCTTCGGTACCATGCATTGCCCTTTCTCACCTTGAGAGTTGGTGCAAACTTTACTGGTCCATCCAAACCCCGTGATACGATACGCTCTATCACACATAAACCTCCGTATATCTTCCTCAAAACAGCCACCATACCTACCTATCATGGCATTTCCATAGCCATTCCGAGATATATTGCCATGCAACTTCCATCATCATCATCATGACATACATTACTTTTGTCATATTGCCATTGCATGATCATGTAGTTGACATCGTATTTGTGGCAAAGCCACCATGCATTATTTTTCATACATGTCACTCTTGATTCATTGCACCATCCCGGTACACCGCCGGAGGCATTCATATAGAGTCATATCTTGTTCTAAGCTTCGAGTTGTAATCCTCATGTTGTAATCAATAGAAGTGTGATGATCATCATTATTAGAGCATTGCCCAAATAAAAAAAGAGAAAGGCCAAAAAAAGGCCCAAAAAAAATAAAAAAAACAGCAATGCTACTACCTCTTTTGCACACTTGTGCTTCAAAGTAGCACATTGTTCTTCATGTAGTGAGTCTCATATTTTGTGCTTCAAAGTAGCACCTTGTTCTTCATGTGGTGAGTCTCATAAGTTGTCTTTTCATACTAGTGGGAATTTTTCATTATAGAACTTGGCTTGTATATTCCTAAGATGGGCTTCCTCAAATGCCCTAGGTCTTCGTGAGCAAGCGAGTTGGATGCACACCCACTAGTTTTCTTTTGTTGAGCATTCATAGCTCTAGTGCATTCGTTGCACGGCAATCCCTACTCCTCATGTTGACATCAATTGATGGGCATCTCCATAGCCCGTTGATTATCCTCGTCCATGTGAGACTTTCTCCTTTTTTTGTCTTCTCCACACAATCCCCATCATCATATTCTATTCCACCCATAGTGCTATATCCATGGCTCATGCTCATGTATTGCGTGAAGGTTGAAAAAGTTTGAGATTATTTAAGTATGAAACAATTGCTTGGCTTGTCATCGGGGGTATAGAAGTTGGGAACATCTTTGTGTGATGAAAATGAAGCATAGCCCAACTATATGATTTTGTAGGGATGAACTTTCTTTTGCCATGTTATTTTGAGAAGACATGATTGCTTTGATTAGTATGCTTGAAGTATTATTATTATTTTTGTTTCAATATGAACTTTTGTCTTGAATCTTTCGGATCTGAATATTCATGCCACAATTAAGAGGATTTACATTGAAATTATGCCAAAGTATCACTCCGCATCAAAAATTCTTTTTTATCATTTACCTACTCGAGGACGAGCAGGAATTAAGCTTGGGGATGCCTGATGCGTCTCCAACGTATCTATAATTTTTGATTGCTCCATGCTACTTTATCTACTGTTTTGGACTATATTGGGCTTTATTTTCCACTTTTATATTATTTTTGGGACTAACCTATTAACTGGAGGCCCAGCCCAGAATTGCAATTTTTTGCCTATTTCAGCGTTTCGAAGAAACGAAATATCAAACGGAGTCCAAACGGAATGAAACCTTCGTGAACGTGATTTTCTCACCGAACGTGATCCAGGAGACTTGGACCCTACTCTGAGACGTAACAGAGGCGGTCACGAGGGTGGGGGGTGCCCCCCCCTAGGGCGCGCCCCTGCCTCGTGGCCCCCTTGTTTCTCCACTGACATACTCCTTCATCCTATATATACCTACGTATCCCCAAACGACCAGAAGAGGAGCCAAAAACCTAATTCCACCGCCGCAACCTTCTGTATCCACGAGATCCCATCTTGGGGCCTGTTGCGGAGCTCCGCCAGAGGGGGCATCCACCACGGTGGGCTTCTACATGAACACCATTGCCCCTCCGATGAAGTGTGAGTAGTTTACTTCAGACCTTCGGGTCCATAGCTGGTAGCTAGATGGCTTCCTCTCTCTTTTTGGATCTCAATACAATGTTCTCCCCCTCTCTCGTGGAGATCTATTCGATGTAATCTTCTTCTTTTTGCGGTGTGTTTGTTGAGACCGATGAATTGTGGGTTTATGATCCAATTTATCTATGAACAATATTTGAATCTTCTCTGAATTCTTTTATGTATGATTGAGTTATCTTTGCAAGTCTCTTCGAATTATCCATTTGGTTTGGCCAACTAGATTGGTAGTTCTTGCAATGGTAGAAGTGCTTAGCTTTGGGTTCAATCTTGCGGTGTCCTTTCCCGGTGAAAGAAGGGGCGGCAAGGCACATATTGTATTGTTGCCATCGAGGATAATAAGATGGGGTTTTTATCATATTGCATGAATTTATCCCTCTACATCATGTCATCTTGCTTAAGGTGTTACTCTGTTTTTAACTTAAAACTCTAGATGCATGCTGGATAGCGGTCGATGAGTGGAGTAATAGTAGTAGATGCAGAATCGTTTCGATCTACTTGTCTCGGACGTGATGCCTATATACATGATCATACCTAGATATACTCATAACTATGCTCAATTCTGTCAATTGCTCAACAGTAATTTGTTCACCCACCGTAGAATATCTATGCTCTTGAGAGAAGCCACTGGTGAAACCTATGGCCCTCGGGTCTATTCTCATCATATCAATCTCTATCGCTTTATTACTTGCTTTGTTTTTACTTTGCCTTTTACTTTTTACTTTGCATCTATCTATCAAAACTACCAAAAATATTATTTATAATCTCTATCAGATCTCACTCTCGTAAGTGACCATGAAGGGATTGACAACCCCTAATCACGTTGGTTGCGAGTAGCTATCGTTTTGTTTAGGTACGAGGGACTTGTGCGTAGTCTCCTACTGGATTGATACCTTGGTTCTCAAAAACTGAGGGAAATACTTATGCTACTTTGCTGCATCATCCTCTCCTCTTCGGGGAAATCCAACGCATTGCTCAAGAGGTAGCACAAGGCGGGTTCCTTCTCTGAATACTCCAAAGTACCTGTTACGACGAATAATGTCCGGCCTCCAATCAATGTTGTGCTCCTCGGCTTCAGCTCCTCAGTAATGACCATCCCCACGTGTCGAGCGAATGCGAGGAGTCGAGGCATTTTTGCATTTGCCACCCTCGATCCTCCGTGCCAACCGTCTATTTGAAGGGACATGGATTCTCAGATCCAAACCTCACTCTCCTCCCTTGAGCTAGCATCCTAGAGCGCTCCGCGAAAAACCATTCGAACATGGCCGGCCGTCGCAGCTCTTCTGCTTGCCCCCCTCGCTCTAAGTCGGGGGATTGGGGAGAGTGCTCAGTTCCTCACAGCCGTTTGGTAAAGCTACAAACCCAAGGGTTTCTCCCACCGGCGTTCATGGTCCCCGTCCGAGCTGGAATAGCCACTTATGACGGAGGGGAACAGGCTGAGGGATCTCCTAACCCATCTCCGGAGGAGCGGATATGCCTCATCCCGCATCTGCTGAGGGGCGTCGGGTTTCCTACCCACCCGTTTCTTCGCGGGCTCCTGGAGTTTTACGGCCTCCAGTTACACAATCTTACCCCAACCTCTATTCTGCACATAGCAGGGTATGTCGCACTTTGCGAGCTATTTTTAGGCTGCGAACCACACTTCGGATTATGGAGGAAGCTGTTCTGCCTTGTCCCCCGCACCAAGGGAGAGTCCCTATATCAAGTGGGCGGGGCCGAAGTATGGCGCATTGCCGAGACCGGATACCTGTCCGGCACTCCTGAGAAGGCACCAGAAAACTGGCCTTCAGAGTGGTTCTATATAAATGACATTCCCCTTCCGGATCCAGTCCGGATAGGTCTCCCCAAGTTCAGCAATGCCCTGCCGAGGGCACGCTTAAGCTGGCGCCCCCGGGGCCCTCAAGAAGAGGACACAAGGGAAATATACCTCCTGATGAACAGGATAAAGTTGCTGGCCAAATCTGGACTGACGATAGTTGAGGTCATGGCAATATGCATAAGGCGAGGAGTGCAACCGCTCCAATATCGGGGGAAGCCCATGTGGCATTTCAATAGGGAAGACGATGCCACCCGCTGCGGCCGTAAGGGTCCGGACTTCGCTGCCGCTTTGGCAAGGATATTATCTGATTTGTACAAAGGGGAAGAGGAGGAATTCCTCCGCATAAAAACGCGGGACGGATTCTCCATGTACAACCCCCTAGAGTGGTAAGTTGCCATTCTTTTCCCAGCTTCACTTACTCTAGCGTTCTTCCGCTGAAATTACTTGCATCAATGCTTCTGAGCAGGAACTGAGGAAGGCCGTAGAAGGAATCTTCAGCCCCTCCCCGCAACCTGAGGACCCTGGAAGGGCCCTAGATCCGGGACTCAAAGTAGATCCGGATATTACTATGGAGCTTGTCAACGGGGTATTTTATCAGGGGAGCTAGGATGGCGCCCTAGTGGCCATCACGGCCGACTACCCTGGACTGCTCCCTGCGTCACGTGTAAGCCGAGCTAAAAACCCTATCCTCCGAAGAGGACTCCCCCCAGGTATTATAATTTACCCTTGAGGCGTCGTTCTATTTGCAGAGACGACGGCCGGAGCGAGGGGCCGAGCCCCTAGGGACTCGTCAACCACGGGCGTCTGGATCGGGCAGGCTCAACAGGAATGTGGTGAGGGTTGACACACTGCTACAGAGGTAAAGTAATGACCTGTCCTATAATTTATAGAATTTAAAATATGACAGCGCCCTTTGTGTCTGGTAGGAAGAGGAATAACCGGACTATATCCGGGGACCCCACCAATCACGCCTCCACCAGCCGGGTTCCAGAACCGGCTTCGGGGGCGGAGGCGACACGGGGCCAGCACCGCATAGCCCCCCGACGGAGGATGCGGATATGTGTTCGGCCACGAACTCCGAAGTGGAGAGAGCCATGAATCACCGGCGCCGGAGGGCCGTGCTCCGGAACAACATCTTTTCCGAAGAGGCTTTTAATGCCTTCAATTCGGCGGACGCATATGTCCGAGCTGCTCGAGGCGGGCTTGCCCAAGCGACAAACCAGTATACCAAAGACATACGGGTAAGAAATTTTGATAAGTATGTATAGTAGTAGCCCCTGAGACTTGGAATAGTTGGGACAACTGTTTGAAGGATCAATATATGCACAGGTCCTTGTGGACAAGAATGAACAATTGGCGCGGGAGCTGGAGGCATGCAAGGCCCAGCTGACTGATGCGGTAGCCAAGTTAGAGGGATCCCGACAGGCCCCCTCTGGTAATATTTGTCTCCATTAGACGCAGATGTACCAGTTAGTAAATGGCTGGTGCGGTTAGTCTAACGGAAAATTCTGTAGACAATCCCAAGGTGAATCCGGAGGGCATAATGGGTGACGACTCGCATCTCCAACGACAGCTAAAGGCTGGCGAGCGCATCCTTACGCAGGTGACGCAAGAGAAGAACAAGCTACAGGATGCCAATATTCGTCTGGACGTGGAATTAAAGGATGTCCGTGCTCAACTGGCGGACTCCGTGAAGGAGAACAAAAAGCTTCAACGCGGCATTTATGGTAAGAGATCAAGCGAACTATGTGATAGTTCGGCGAGGAAGTTTTTTGAGAAATTTTTTGCATGCAGGAATGTTAATGGGTCGCCCTGAAGAGGAGATGCCCTCATCTGCAGGTGATTTGCTGCAAGAACTTTTGCAGTTGCACGAGCATGCTCGGCAGGTGATGCATGGCGTTGCTCAGGCCTTGTGGCCATCAAGCCTCTGCCGAATGACATGGGGGAGTTTGCGGACCTACTTCAAGGAGCCCGGCGACACTTCCATCTGTGGAAGATATCAGCATGCTGGCAAGGAGCAAGAGAAGCCTGGGCAATGGTGAAGACGCGCTACACCAAGCTGGACCCGAACCATATGGCCGAAGTAGGACCGGCGGGCCCAATGGGCAAGAAATTCCCGTGAGTCTGGTATATGACCAGGTAGCATTAGCCGCTAAGTATTCTCAACAGGATTGTAGGCTAGATGGCCTGTTAGATGGTATAGAGGAGGAATATAGTCAGTCTCAGTGACTGTGTAATGTTAATTTGGCATAAGTAGCCCCTAGCCGGATTGGAATCATTTGTCATGGCGGACCTTTTCGCTTCAGCCCCCGGATCCTATAGTTCGGGGTGTGTCCGAATACATGCTCAGCTATACAAAAACCGGGGTATGCGTGGAGACCAGGCGTAGGGGTCATAAGTGCTTGAACAGACAAGTACCCAACTAGTTAAGTTATATTGCATGGATAGCAAGAAACATCTTCCAGGGAGAATAGTTCCATTAGGGGTTCCTTTCCCTGGGTATGCATGTGTCGAAGCACATGTCCGGACTGCGAACGACGTAAACAACGAATACATCATTTGTTCACCGATCAAATATTCTCTTAAGGAAACTAGCTTTCGGCTTCACCCAGTCTAAGGTACACATCCGGCTTAACCGGCAGTAACAATCGCAAGAGCCAGGCAACCCAGCTTGGCCACATCTTAAGTCATATCGATGCATATAATGGTGAAGAAAAGGTGCATATGGAAAAGGAACGCATATGCGATGGGCAAAAGGCCATTTAAAGTAATTATGTCTAGCTTCCGAATAGGAAGCCCCCAGGTATAGCTTACACACATAGTATGTCCGGAATGATCCGGGAGTCCGCACTGTATTAAATACTTTGTGTGAAGAGAAAAAGGGTCGAGAAAGGAGAGAAAAAGAGGTGGAGCATAATTAAAAAGGAGGGGTGAGGAGACGAACACTAAGTTTGGCGTTAGGCGTAAAATCTCCGGAGTCTAGCCGCGTTCCATGGGTTCGGCTCGAGTCTGCTATCGGATGCATTACGTAGATGGTACGCTCCTCCGGTGAGAACTTTGTCAATGACGAAGGGACCTTCCCACTTGGGTTTGATTTTGTCCTTCTTCTTCTCCGGTAGGCGTAGAACGAGCTCGCCAATATTGTAAGTTTTGGCCCGCACTTCTCTGCTTTGATATCGTCGAGCCTGCTGCTGATAGAATGCGGAACGGGCTTTTGCAACATCGCGCTCCTCCTCTAGGGCATACAAGTTATCCTACCAATCTAACTCGGCTTCCTTCTCTTCGTACATGCGTACGCGGGGCGAATCATGTATTATGTCGCAGGGTAGTACTGCTTCTGCACTGTACACCATAAGAAATGGTGTATATCCGGTGGTTCGATTCGGTGTGGTCCGCAACCCTCAGAGTATGGAGTTGAGCTCCTCTACCCAGTGCGTATCCGATTCTGTTAAAGATCGCACTAGTCTGGGTTTTATTCCGCTCATGATGAGACCATTTGCCCGTTCGACCTGGCCGTTTGTTTGGGGGTGGTAGACGGAAGCGTAGTCGAGCTTAATGCCCATTTTGCCGACCAAGTTTTCACTTCATCGGCTGTGAAATTTGAGCCATTATCAGTGATGATGCTATGGGGGACACCGTACCGGCGTACGACCCCGGATATGAAGTCTATGACCGGTCCGGATTCGGCCGTTTTAACTGGTTTCGCTTCGATCCATTTGGTGAATTTGTCCACCATGACCAATAAGTATTTTTTCTTATGGCTTCCCCCTTTAAGAGGTCTAACCATATCCAGCCCCCAGATCGTGAAGGGCCAAGTTATGGGGATTGTTTGGAGAGTGGTAGGGGGCATATGACTCTGATTGGCGAAGAGCTGGCAGCCGACGCAATATTGGACATGGTCCTGTGCGTCTGCTCGGGCCGTCGGCCAATAGAAGCCTGTACAGAAGGCTTTGCTGACTAGCGCTCGAGCTGCGGCGTTGTGTCCGCCCAGTCCGGCATGGATTTCAGCCAGGAGTTGCCGCCCTTCCTCTTCGGAGATGCACCTTTGGAGCACTCCGGTCGCGCTTTTCTTGTAGAGTTCCCCTTCGTGGACTTTGTAAGCTTTAGAACGCCGGACTATGCAGCGTGCTTCATTTTGGTCTTCGGGGAGCTCCTGCCTATTTAGGTAGGCCAAGAAAGGCTCAGTCCACGGGGCAATTACGACCATGATTTCATGGGCCGAAGACGTTATTTCGGTGGCAGAGCTTCCGATTGTGTCTGATGGTTCGAAGTCTAGGGGTGTATTCGGATCCGTGCTGGTATTGCCGGACTCCCCTTCCCATACTACGGATGGCTTGAACAGCCTTTCCAGGAATATATTAGGTGGGACGGGGTCTCATTTGGCACCGATGCGGGCGAGGACGTCCGCCACTTGTTTGTTTTAGTCGAGCCACATGGTGGAATTCAAGCCCCTCGAGCCGAGCTGACATTTTGAGAACGACATTACCATAGTCCGCCATTTTCGGATCCTTGGCATCAAAGTCTCCATTTATTTGTGATATTGCGAGGTTCGAATCCCCGCGCACTTCTAGGCGTTGGATGCCCATAGAGACTGCCATCCGAAGACCATGCAACAGAGCCTCATATACGGCTGCATTGTTGGATCTGTGTATAATATTTGTAGGACGTACTGGACCGTGTCCCTGGTGGGAGACGTTAGGACTACCCCTGCTCCTAGTCCGGCTAGCATTTTGAAGCCGTCAAAGTGTATGATCCAGTGTAAGTACGCGCCGTACTCTTTAGGGAGTTCGGCTTCTGTCCATTCGGCGACAAAGTCAGCCAGTACTTGCGACTTAATGGCTCGCCGTGGTTTGTATATTATGTCGAACAGGAGGAGGTCGATAGCCCATTTAGCAATCCGGCCCGTAGTTTCGTGGTTATTAATTATGTCATGAGTGGTACTTCGGAGGCGACGGTAATCGAACACTCTTGAAAGTAGTGTCTTAGCTTCCAGGATGCCATGAAGACCGCGTATGCTATTTTTTGATAGTGTGGGTATCGGTATTTGCATGGGGCGAGGACCATGGATACGTAATAAACCGGCTTTTGAAGCGGGAATTTGTATCCGTTCACCTCTCGTTCAACGACGAGCACTGCGCTTACCACTTGATGTGTTGCAGCTATATATAGTAGCATAGGTTCGCTGATGTTTGGCGCTGTTAGGACTGGATTACTGGCCAATAAGGTCTTTATCTCATCGAGTCCGGCCGCGGCTGCATCCGTCCATACAAAGTGTTTGGTGCATTGAAGGAGGCGTTTAAGAGGCAATGCCTTTTCTCCTAGCCTGGATATAAAGCGGCTCAGAGCGGCCACGCATCCAGCTAGCTTCTGGATGTGCTTGAGGTATGTTGGTATAGCCAACTGCGACAGAGCTCGAATTTTTGTTGGATTCGCTTCGATTCCTCTATTAGAAACAATGAAGCCCAGCAGCTTCCCCGGGGGGACACCGAAAACGCATTTTTCCAGATTCAACTTGATGTCGTATGTCTGGAGGTTATCGAATGTAAGCCTCAAGTCATCTATTAGGGTTTCGACATGTCTAGTTTTTATGACTACGTCGTCCACATATGCTTCCACTATTTTGCCGATTTGTTTTTCCAGGCATGTTTGAATCTTGCATTGATAGGTTGCGCCAGCATTCTTGAGCCCGAAGGGCATAGTGTTGAAGCAAAAAGGGCCATATGGCATTATAAAAGCTGTTGCAGCTTGGTCAGACTCTGTCATCTTTATTTGATGGTATTCGTAGTATGCGTCGAGAAAACATAGCGAGTCGTGTCCAGCTATGGCATCGATGATTTGATCGATGCAAGGGAGGGGGAAGGGATCCTTGGGGCAAGCCTTGTTGAGGTCTTTGAAGTCGACGCATAAGCGCCAAGATTTGTCCTTTTTTGGTACCATTACCAAATTTGCCAGCCAATCCGGATGTTTAATATCTCTGATGAATCCGGCCTCAAGCAGCTTGGCTAGCTCTTCCCCCATGGCTTGCCGTTTGGGTTCTGAAAACCGCCTTAGGGTCTGTTTGGCCAGCCGGCGTGGGATGCCTAGCATGTCCGAAGGGTGCCAGGCGAAAATGTCCCAATTCTCGCGTAAGAAATCTCGCAGTGCGGCATCCATCACGGGGCTCAACTGTGTCCTGATGGATGCTGTCTTCGTGGGGTCCGTTGGGTGGACTTGGAATTTGACTATCTTGTCTGCAGGTTTAAATGAGGTGGACTTGGGTCGTTTGTCGAGTATCACGTCGTCCCTCTCCATGGTGGCCCGCAGTGTTGTTAACTCTTCGGCTGCTAGGGCTTCAGATAATGCTTCCAGGGCTAGTGCCGCGGTTTTGTTTTCGGCGCGAAGTGCGACGTCCGGATCACTGGCTAGAGTGATGATTCCATTGGGTCCGGGCATTTTAAGCTTCATGTATCCGTAATGGGGTACAACTTGAAAGCTTGTAAATGCGTCCCGCCCTAGAAGGGCGTGGTATCCGATTCTAAAGGGAGCCACTTGGAATGTTATTTCTTCGGACCTGTAATTCTTCGGGGTGCCGAATACCACATCGAGTGTGATTTTTCCCGCGCACCACGCTTCCCGAGTAGGGATGATTCCCCTGAAGGTGGTGCCGCTTTGCTCAATGCGGCCTTTATCAATTTCCATTTTGTTGAGTGTTTCTTCATAGATCAAATTTAACCCGCTTCCGCCATCCATGAGTACTTTGGTGAGCCGAAAGTCGTCCACGATTGGGCTAAGGACCAGAGCGGCCGGTGCTCGAACAGTCTGGAATCGAGGTTCATCACTAGCATTGAAAGTTATAGCAGTGTTGTTCCAGGGGTTTATCTTTGCCACATGGCAAATTTCCGCAGAGCTTCGATGAGCTCGCTTGCGCCTGTTGTTCGAGGCAAAAGCCTCGAAGACTGTTAGTACCGTATTGTGTCCGCTGACAGGATGTTGTTCCGCTTTATGGCTTACAAGAAGATCCTCGCCCCTTTTTGACACCTGTCGGAGTATCCAACATGCCCTAAGGCTATGAGTTGGTATTGTATCCGGAGTATTGTGGAGCTTACATGGCTCGTCGAGCCATTCTTCTAGTACGGATCTCCGCCCTGGGGTGGGCTTTGGTTTCTTGGCGATTGGATCGGACGACTTACGAGAGTTCATCCGTTTAGTTCGGACAAAGGTCTTGGTGAGAGCAGTTCTATCCCAAAATTCTGTTTGGGTCTTCCAAGCGCTCTCCATCGCACAATACTTCCTTACTATGTTTGCCAACTCCGCGAAGCATACTATGTCGCGGTGGCTTATAGCATTGAGGATCCCTTCGTCCGTGCAGTTTTTGCAGAAGAGTGAGACCATGTTCTCCTCGCGGCAGTCCTTGACCTTGTTAAGCGCAAGGAGAAATCTGGCCCAGTAATGATGTACCATTTCCTGGGGCTCTTGCCTGATGTGGGAGAGACAGTTTAAGTCCAGATAGGTGTTGTTAGCAGAATCCAGATTTTGATCCGATCTAACGCCCAAGGGCGCGGGCGGTTCCGAGCTTAACAGCTCAGAATTCGGGATACCTCCCAATTCCTTTGGCCCAATGCCCGATTCTAAGTCCGGGTCCTGGGTCATGTTTCCCTTTGAGCAGGTTTTCGGCTCAAGGAGTTCGGCAATCCGAACATAATTCGTCCTCAAAGTTGAGGGACAATCCGCACGTGGTTCCTCCACTATCTCTACCTCATGGGTGGCCGGTGGGGACCTGATGTCCCTTCGGTCGGGTTTAAGCCCAATCTGGTCATAGTTTGTAGCAACCCCCAGAGCGGCGATGCGATCCAAGAGTTCATTAAGGGAGGAGAGCTCCATGGGATCCATCTGTTCGGCAAGTTCCGAACTAACGCGAAGGTTATGATTGATGACCCGAGAGGCCATCGTCGGCGCTACCGCCGATGGGGCGGCCATGATAAAGCCGCCGAGTTGTAGCATCTGGCCTACAGCCAGAGCTCCCTCCAAGGTAATGTCGTCCTTGACGATGAGACGAGCCATCGAGCCTTGCGGCAACGTCACAGAGGAACTCTCAATGAAAGCACCAATGTCGGTGTCAAAACCGGCGAATCTCGGGTAGGGGGTCCCGTTCTGTGCGTCAAGGCTGATGGTAACAGGAAGCGAGAGACACAGATGTTTACCCAGGTTCGGGCCCTCTTGATGGAGGTAAAACCCTACTTCCTGCTTGATTAATATTGATGATATGGGTAGTACAAGAGTAGATCTACCATGAGATCGTAGAGGCTAAACCCTAAGAGCTAGCCTATGATGGTATGATTGTAATTGTGATCGGCCTTCTAAGGACCTACCTCTCTGGTTTATATAGACACTTGAGAGGGCTAGGGTTTACATGGAGTCGGTTACAAGGAAGGAAATATAATATACGGATCGCCAAGCTTGCCTTCCATGCAAAGGAGAGTCCCACCCGGACACGGGCCGAAGTCTTGAGTCTTGTATCTTCACGCTTCAATAGTCCGGACGTTGTACACAGTCCGGCTGTCCGGATACCCCCTAATCCAGGACTCCCTCAACAGGGCCCTCCCAAACTTCCGAACTGCCGCCGGCCCGACAGGATCCGCTGGATCCCGAGGCCCCCCGACAGGATCCACATGATCCCGATCCCGAGCCGCCCCAGCCCCCTCCTCCCCTCGATCCCCCGACCTCACCCCGTGGTCACCGCCGATCTTCGCCGGATCCGCCGCCTCCCCACCACGTATCCACCTCCTAGCCGACCGGATCCGCCGCATCCCCTCCGTCTCTAGAGCCTGGTCGACCAGATCCGCAGCCACCCCTCCGTCCCACCTCCTGGCCGACTACCAGCGCGGGCGAGCAAGCGATGGCGGACGCCGGCGCGAGGGAGCCTGCATCGCCTGGACGCGGCGAAGCTGCCATGGACTTCCGGAAGCCGCATCCTCCTTCCATCTTCACCACCCGACGCATTGGCAGAGTAGATGACGGCCCCGACGGAAGCAATGGCGAACTGCACGGTCAACGAGTCAACTCCACGGCGAAGGCGGCATCGGCGGCGCCTTCAAATCCAGCAGCGGTACATGAACTTCCTCCCACTTGTCGCCTTCTTCTTCAATCGTCCCTTGCCTGACCTTCTTGCTTCGTGCATATGAACTTCGCGCCCTATGCAAGACATGGATTGCCATGCGGTTCCTCTCCTAGCTCTCTGACAAATTGCTCACAAGGTGGCCTATCAGTTGCTGGAAAAAGGTTCGCCGAACTTCTTTCCAGGGTATGGTTGAACTTCTTCCATCTGCTTGTTATTTTCTTACTGCCATGTGAAGTTCAGGTAGTATGTGAGCATCAGTCCAGGCTACAAAGGCTTTTTCAAAATCTGCCTGCTCACATCCATGTGAAGTTTAGGTAGTATGTGAGCATCAGTCCAGGCTGCCAAAGATAGTAGTAAATCTGCCTGCTCACATCCATGTGAAGTTCAGGTAGTATGTGAGCATTAGTCCAGGCTACAAAGGCTTTTTCAAAATCTGCTTGCTCGCATCCATGTGAAGTTCAGGTAGTATGTGAGCATCAATCCAGGCTACAAAGGCTTCTTCAAAATCTGCCTGCTCACATCCATGTGAAGTTCAGGTAGTATGTGAGCATCAGTCTAGGCTACAAAGGCTTTTTTTAAATCTGCCTGCTCACATCCATGTGAAGTTCAGGTGGTGTGTAGCATCAGTCTAGGCTACAAAAAAGTAGTAAATCTGCTTGAACTTCACATGTGAAAAAGCCATGTGAAGTTCAGGCTGTGAATAATGCTAAGTTCAGTTAGAAAGGTATAGGAAGATGTAACTTGTGTGCTAATAAACATTTTTTCTTTTATGACAGGAAGACGAGAGACACATGAAAAAGCTCAGAAGTTCCCAGCAGCAAGTACTCAATCCCAAGCCCGTACACGTTGCACCACCGCCTCAATGGGTCACCCCTCAAACGCACCAACAACATTGCCAAGCTGCTCCAGACCAAAAATGGATGACACCCGAAGCACATGGAGACTTCCAAGATGCTGGGTCACAGCCCTATCCGCACAACTTTGCGGCTCCACCTAATTGGGTGACGCCGGAAATCCCACGCGGATTCTTTGTATCCACGAGCAGACTCCCAAGCACGCTGATGGAGGAGGGGGTTAGCTCAAGTCCTGCTTGTAACTCTGGAGGTTATCATGGTGTGCCTCGTCAACGCCAAACGGAAGCAACTAAACAATATCCCAGGACAAATCAAACAGGAACACACACACGGAGGAGAGTGCTCTGCACACTACCACCGTTGGATCCTGCTGCTGCTGCTGCTACAAGTCAGAATTGTATGGGACATAAGGTAGATGGATTGCTTCACAAAACAAAAGTGCAAACCAATACCAGGATCGAAAAACCTCCACAACCACCTCAAGAAAATAGGACGCAAACAAGAGAGAGGCCATCTTCAGCCCTCTTTCCTCCTCGTAATCCAGTCCTGCATCCTGCTATGATAACTCCACTGTGCCCCATCCCAGAGGGCCAGCAGCAGACTCTAGTGGAGTTGCGATCATACACGCACGTAAGTGAAACAAAAAATATTTATATACGCATCTTGTATTATCTGCAAATTTGCTGCTCCCTCTAGGATAACAAGTTCATAAACTGCATTTTAACGTGGCATTTGGATTATTTTTTTTCTTTTTCTGCAGATGCCGGATCTCCTGGATTATCTAATACCAAGACTAAAGATGTGATTCAAAGATATAGAGAAAGCAAGGGAATTTTATAACAGATACGCCAGGCACGCTGGTTTTGGAATCAGGAAGACGGGAGGGAATGACAATCACAAGTATTTTGTTTGCGCCTTCTAAGGGATAGACACATCTTCTATTTCAGAGGCTGACAAGCAGCGAAACAAAACATCGCGGAGGACAGGCTGCAATGCAAGAATGAGGGTGAAGGTGTAGGAGGATAACACATGCGTGGCAGTGGACATTGAGTACAATCATAATCACAAACTCATGCAAACTGATGACATGCTGGTTTTCTTGCACTCACACAAGAATTATGACCCCACTATTTTGGAGTACGTAAAACTCCTGCAGTACCATGATGTCAAGCACACAACAATCATGTCTATGCTATCTGAAAATGAAGATGGAAGCTACTTCCTAAGCATGACTGGACGAGACTTACTAAACCATTGAGTATTCAAACATCCACATACTGCAATGCACATAGCATCCTAAGTCACAACCCTTTGCTAGCAAAAATAACAAAATGAATGTCTGCATCTAATTTGCAGGAAAGCCATGAATGCAAGGAAAGATGATTTGGATGATGTGTTGAAACCCGTTTCATTCTTCAAGGACATGAAGGCAATCAATGATGAGTTTTTCTATGACATACAAGTAGACAAGGACAAGTTAATCAAAAACATTTTCTGGTCCAATGCAAGTTGTCGAGGAGCGTATCAAGACTTTGGCGATTGCGTAACCTTTGACACAACTTACAAAACCAACAGATTTCATATGCCTCTGGGAGTGTTTGTTGGAAGAAACCATCACTTGCAGTCAACAATATTTGCTGTTGCCCTTATCAGAGACGAAGATGCAAAATCATTCAAGTGGCTGTTTTATACATTTGTACGGTGCATGAACAACAAGAACCCAACTTGCATTATAACAGGTGAGTTCAAATAAAAAACTGTACAAGTTTCATCATCTTTTCAGTCTATGGGCTGTATTGGGTATATTTGGTTTTATCTGAAAATAATATACAACAAGCAGTTCAACCACTGTTAGCACAGAAGTACAACTAGCAGCAGATGAAAGCAAAATTATGTGTCACATGTTTAGAAAATAATATACAACAAGTAGTTCAACCACTGTTAGCACAGAAGTCCAACTAGCAGTAGATGAAAGCAAAATTATCTGTCACATGTTTAGAAAATAATATACAGCAAGCAGTTCAACCACTGTTAGCACAGAAGTCCAACTAGCAGTAGATGAAAGCAAAATTATCTGTCACATGTTTAGAAAAAAAAGTGCAAAATTATCTGTCACATGTTTAGAAAAAAACTAGTCATGCATGTGAAGTTCAAGTACAGGAATCATAGAAGCTCAAGGACAAAAAGATGTAAAGGAAAAAACATGTAACATGTTCAGAAAAAATAGTTATTTATGTGAAGTTCAAGCACTGGAAGTTCAAGAACACTGCTGTAAGAAAAATTTGAGTGTGACACTACTAGGTAGTCATACTGCTACCTGTTAAGTTCAAGCACTGGTACCAGAGAAGTTCAAGAACACTACTATAAGAAAAAATACATGTGCCATTTTTAGATAGTCATATTGCTTCATGTGAAGTTCAAGTACTTGTACAACATAAGTTCACCATCACTGCCAAAAAGGAGCAAGTTACATTTTTTTAATTCATGCAGACCATTGCCCATCGATGGCGAAAGCTATAGCACAATCATTCCCAAACACCGTCCACAAGCTATGCTGTTGGCACATCCTGAAGAAGTACAAGGAATACCTCGCGTTGCTGTACAAAAAGTACAAAACATTCAAAGAGGAGTTCACAGCTATATTAAACTGGCCGCTGATGCCAACGGAGTTTGAAACTGCCTGGGCTGAACTCGTGCACAGGTACAATCTGGAGAACGACCAGATGATGATGCAGCTCTGGAATGATAGGAAAATGTGGATTTGAGCATATTAGAAGAACATTTTCTGTGCCAGAATGACTTCCACACAACAAAGCGAGAGCATGAACCACGTGCTAAAGAGAGGGTTTGTCAGGGGGACCCAGAACCTACACAAGTTTGCTAGGCGGGTAAATGCTTGCATACAAACTCGGATACAAAAGGAGAACGAGCAAACAATGACCAACATGGTATGAACACACACGAAAAAAAGAACCCCATCATATTGTGTTTTCCTTCAAACATGTGCACTTTGAATTTAAAAAAATGAAACCCATGACTCTACTTCTACTAATATCTTATTTTTTGACATGTGCAAACAAATCCTGTGACAAAAACAACATACGGCTATGAGGAAGACATGTCTATCAAGTACACGAGAGCCGCGTACACCGAGATGAGGACTAGGATGAGAAAAGCCACGCTATTTCGCGCAAAGCCTACAGCAGAGCCCATTAAGTACCTTGTGTACTACCACAACAAGGCTGGCCATGATGATGAAAAAAGATTTTCCAGGTCAAAGCTTGAATTCCAGGTTGTAGCTGACCCTGATAATGAAATATACGAGTGTGAATGAAAGCTATGGACACACATAGGTGAGCGGAAAAACAAACTCACTAAATAGCTCAACTAGTAGTATCATATCAAAATATGTGAAACTCATTGCTGGCTCACAAACTATGTATTATGCATTCATCACAAAAATGCAGGCCTCTTCTGCCTTCACATCATGAACATACTGGATCACCTGAAGCCTGACAAATTTCCAAACAAGTATATCCTCAAATGGTACACAAAGACTGCAAAATCATAGCCAACCTTTGATACAAGGGACTACAACACAAGCGCATCGGATGGCAGCTCAAGACTATTGAAGCAAGACATCTTGCTGCAACTAACTTTGATGGTTAACAAGAAAGCGATGAGATGTGACCAGCAATATGACAGAGCCTACTATGTTCTCAAGAGGCTCGTGGAAGAGCTTGATGCAATACATTCAGCAAATCGAGCGGATGCTGACGAAAGGATGGCTCGAGTGGATGCTGAAATTGAAGATGACCTTCATTATTATGAAGCTGAAATGCTAAACGCCGCTGCTCATGCCAACCAATGTAAGCAGGATGTTGACCAATCAATGGAGCAGCGCTAGTAAGAGACGATGAAACTGCTGCTTTACTCTGAAACAAAGGGTAGGAAGAAAATTTCTACAGCAAAGAAAAGTGGCAAGGGAGCTCAAATAAAGGAACCACCTACAGGAAGAGTCATCGTGCTAGATCAGAACGGAGTGCCTCTTGGACACAGGAAATGTAGTGTGTGTAACTAGGTTGCAGGACACAACAAGCTCACCTGTCCAACACTCTTGGAAAGAAACAATGCAAAGGAGGTCAAGCAACCCAAAGTTCATAAATAGCAGCCCAAAGTTATAGAAAAAAAGAAGGTACCACACCCACAGAAAGCAAGCAGCAAGCTTTGTAGCATATGCAAGCACTATGAACCACATAATGCAAGAACATGCCCGCAGCGCGCAGATGCTGCAAAGACAAGCAAAAATCGAGAGAAGAAACAGAAAGCAAAACCTAGAGCCAGCAACAAGAAAGTGGTGGAAGATGAAGAGGAAGAAGAAGATGAAGACGCAATCGAAGAAGAGGAAGACGAAGAGGAAGACGAAGAGGAAGAGGAAGAGGACGATGAAGAGGAAGATGAAGAGGATGATGAAGAGGAAGAGGACGATGAAGAGGAAGATAGAGAAGAAGATGAACAGGAAGAGGTACATGTCAAGCAAAAACCACCACAACCAAATCCTAGGAGGAGCGCAAGGCTGATGAACAGTTAGACTAGGTCAATTAAACGAAGCGAACTTATGTCGTGCCAATGTGCAGAATATTATTCCACTTTTGAAACAGTAGTTTAGGAGAAAGCTTACTTGAACTTTTATTGCTGAAGTTTCAAAATAAATTATACAGTAGAAGTTCAAGTAAGCTTTCTACAGAAGTAGTAGTATAGTATAAGAGGAGGTGTTGGTGATGTATTGCATGAGAGAGCAAGCAGTAATAGAATGAAAAAATATGCACTGTGAAGTTCAAGTAATATTATAGCAGAAGTCTTGATATATTATGGCAGGAAGTGTTGTGCTGGTGATGCATTACATGAAGAGTGCAATAAAGAATAAAAATGAAAAATATACAATATGAAGTTGAAGCAACATTACAGTGGAAGTTCTGGTATACTATGGCAGGAGGAGGTGCTGCTGTTGTATTCCATAAATGAGCAACCAGCAAATAATTTTACAGTTTGAAGTTCAGGTTACCATGCAGAAGAAGTTCTGGTATATCAAATCATATAAAATCGATGTAGGAAAGAAATATACTTAAAAAATTAAAGTTTTGCCGTATGGACTAAGGCTAGCAAGCCTAAGACAACGCCCTTAGATATGAAGTTCTGTTTGGATACATGCAGAAGTTCATGTACAATGCCGACAAAAGACAAAAAGAAAAGTTAAGGAGTGTATGAGAATATTTTTACATAAAGTTATAGTTGAAATCCGTTCGCGGTTGAAAGATCACAAAAAAACAAATATAGATTCTATGCAAAAGGCTATGTATTGGTTGGGTTGAAAAATAAAAATACATTGCACAACACAGAAAATCCTATCCATCTGAAACCAGCAGCCCAGCTAGATCTCAAGCAGAAGTTCAAGTCAAAGATCATTTGTTGGGGCCCAAAATTAAACAACACAGAAAATAAAAAAACGAGCAGTTCAGCCATAGCCTAGGGAGAAGTTCAGGTACATCTGTTACTGAAAAACATACTACACATGGTTACTGAAAATGATGCATTATATTGAAATTCACAAGCCAAATCATTCTTCACACCAAATACATTTTTCCTCAAATATCATAAGTAATATTGCTGCAATTATAGATACACAAATCACTAAACAATTCTTAAAACCAAATCTTTACAGAATCGTTCTAATCACTATCAAACACAAATCTTTACAAGATCAAATCTGCACTATAAACTAATGCTTCGACTTCACGGGCCAAAGGACTGAATCTCTTTAGGAAGCTCTGAATGCATGACTTCATTCTTCTCGCTAAAGATTAGAGTGTGCATGAACTCGGCCTTCCAGTCATTTGCAGCAGCCTACCAACAGGAAATGAAACGATAGTTTAGTAAAGGATAACTAAGACCACATCAGGAGCGTCTCAGCAAAAACAAACAACAAAAATGAAATGATGATCAGACAAGAACAAGGTCAAAACATGCCTCCACATCACCAATATCATCAACAAGCTCATCACCATCATATATAGAGCAGAACTTCACAACAAAGAAACCACAATCATTATTCACTTGCTTTGGAACATCGATGAAAGTCGGCCTCTTTGCAATAGTCACCCAGTTAGGCTGCTTGCTTGCTTTGTACGCAGCCTTGCCGTACACCTTCTCGAGCAACCCAACAAATCTCTTGATCTGCAGGAAACGCCAAAATAAGATGAAGTCAAAATCATGTTAACCAAAATAGTTAGGTTTCAGGTACATAAAAGGGACACTTGCATACGATCCAGCTAAACACATAGCAGAAGTTCAACTATCAAATGATATTCAATTCAAGCAGTATTACCAAAATAGAGACAAAAAACATATTTTCTCAACACAAGCCATAGATATGAAAGGAGGTTCAAGCTAAGAAACACTCACGATATTTTGGCAGTCTCCATGGAAACTTGTTCGCGACGTTCCCTTATTGCTGTAAGGTAGTGAATCAAGGATGTCAATGCTCCCACGATATCTATTCAGCACATACACACTGTAGTGCGCCATTGTGTCAAATGGCTTGGATAGTACCAAAAAAACCTACCAAGAATGAAAGAAACGGTGAACACAAACCATAAAGCATAGATATTGAACAACCGAGATGAACACAAGCTTCTCTACAAACTCAGCAAAAGGATGTACATAAAAATTTAAAACGCAAGAGTTATGAAAACCTAACCAACTTTGCATTAAGAAGGTCTTCTCCCTTGCGAACAAACATTGGGAGGAGTTTAGCCAAATTTTTTGCATCGAACTGTGGAACTGTTGCAGCAAAGAAATCATACTCCAGGCAGTACTGTGCATTCACAAAAACACAATTGAAACACCTCCCATATGCCACTACAACAAGGCTAGAGCAAAAAAAGGGAGATAGGGATGCAAAGAATTAAAACCTGTATGAAGTAGGGGCTAAGTACAACCCTGTCAGCACTAGTGAATATCTTAGAGGTTTCCAGCTGATCCTTCCACAAATTTATGAGATATTCCATTATGTCTCCTTCCATTTGCTGCCCTTCACCGAAAAGGGTATAAAGGAAACGTCCCGTGAGGTCAATCACATTCCTAGGGATGGTAAACATGCAGTAGCTTGTCCTGTAGATTTAGAAGGATGGGAAAAATTATTAGAAGTTCAGACACTATAACTCAAAAGACAATGGGAGATAAACAGAAGTTCAGATACTACAACAACAGAAGTTCAGACACTATAACTCGAAAGGCAAAGGGGAGATAAACAGAAGTTCTGATACTACAACAATAGAAGTTCAGACACTATAACTCAAAAGACAAGGGGAGATAAATAGAAGTTATTATACTACAACAATAGAAGTTCAGACACAAAGTAGCATCTCTGGCAGCAACAAAGTTAAGAAGAAGAAAACTCACTCAGAATACTTCTCCAGACCCTCTTTACTAAGCACATACTGTCTCAACTTTCGGGCCTCGGATAGATGAGGGTAACTATATTTTTTTAGGGGAGAGACAATAGAACGCCACTTCAAAGGCAATCTTGATGCTCGCTTGGAGGTAGTTATGTTGCCAGATTCAACTGCCAGTTTCCTCCTGGTGATGACAGCACTTGCCACCTCTCCCAGCAACAGTACCAGCAGCAGATTTACCATTCTTCGGGTAAGCAATCTTTTCAAAATCATCATCAGACGAAATCACTTCAGCTTCGGCTACTTCGACTGCACCAACCTTCCTGGAGGAAGGGGTTCTTGGAGTACCACAAATACCACGAGCATGCTTCCCCAACTCGGAAGGAATAAGGGTTCGAGGTCTATCATCTTCTATCGGAGTTGTCCTCATCAATTCCTCCCTAGGTTGGTATTCCTGTGACCCGAGGAATGAGTAGTGGTAATCGGTCAAATCCAACGGTTCCACTGTCAAAGAAAAGGAGGACAAAAACACCATTAAATAAGACTGAAGTTCAGGCACAACACAAATGTGCAGTCCAACTAAAATATAGATGACATGTTTACTACTAAAGCTAATCTAAAAAAATTAGTTCCATTTAAAAACTAAAAGAAGTTCAGGCACAACCAAAGGCACAGTTCAAGATAAACTGATGAACTGGAAAACATTCAACTACAGCTAACAACAACATAGAAAGGCATCATCTCTGAAGTTCAAGTAGCACAAATGCTCGTGCCCAAGTAAGCAATGGAAGGGAAAAAATACTGAAATAAAACACACAAGCAAAATAAAAAAGATAAAAAATGAAGTTTATGTAGAAGGAATGCTCCTCTCCATCTGAAACCAGAAGCCAACAAGATCTCAAGCAGAAGTTCAAGTTCAACAAATAATGAAGTTCACGTAGAATAAAAGATGTTGTACAGGTAAGCAGTCCAAGTTACAAGACTTACATGTGTAGTAGCCAAACAGAGATTGGAAGTCTGTCTCAAACAGGTTGGAAGAAGCAATTGAGTACAGCCACGTCTTCCTGATATCCGAGATATTTTCATGGGAGTAGTTTGAAAGAACCCCATCATGAAACGAAATAACATTCGTAAGCATGAAGAATCCACAGTCGATACTGCCATCAAACACAAAAAAGAATAGTGTTAGAACAAAAAAGAAAGCCAACGAATAAAACAAGTCGCACCTTACGTACAACTACAGTTAAACAGAAGCGATAGAGACAAAAGTGAAACTAATACTTGTTATTCTGCTGGGGGACATCAATCCAATCCAATTAGAAATACTCAATAGTAACTGGGTTGAAGGGTGTCTCCCAGTCGTTGCTGGCATCGTTCCAAAGCTTCTTGATGTTATCGGTCATCCGCCGAAACAGGCGTACCGCACAGTCCTTCTGGTCCATAGTGGGAGTCGAGAAGCTGGAACCTTGAATTCTTTAGGTCAAGGAATATCGACACCCAATGACCGATACCACCCATGGAAGCAGGAATCTCAGGCGGGTCAAAAGTGGGGAAAACAACCTGGAGCAACATAAACACATGTATCATTGAAAACTGAAAATTAATATCAAACGGTACAAAGAAAAATAAAACAATACAAACACAGTGGATCACAATGCAAAACTAATAGACAGGCAAAGAACAACATATTTCATACCGAATCATGTGCATCCATGCTATTTGGACCAGTCGCCAAGAAGTACTTCCTCACACGAGAATCAAATTGACCTCTGAAAATCCTGTCCTAAAATAATGCAGACAACACCAACATATGAAAAATACAAAAATGAGACAAACAAGTTTTAACTAAAAAATGGTAAGCAACAAAATGGAAAAGAAATCACTATATGGTTGACTTACACAAACCCAATACGGCAGGATGAGTTTGTCTGATCCCTGGTACTTCGCACATAGACAGTAGTGTGCAACCTCAACCACATTAGACCGAAGCATTCTGCGAGGAGCAAAAATTATTGCGACATCTTCAACATAAGCTTCACACTCATTGTTTTGGAACATAATCATTTATCTAAAACAAGCAAACAGAAAGTAAAAGAAGTTCAGCATCAGGAAACTCAGGAAGTTCATGACACATGTAAGCCCAGAAGTTCAGCTACATCACAACAGGTAGTACAAAAAGGCCAGAAGTTCAGCACCAGGGAAGTAAAAAAACAGAAGTTTAGCAACATAGAGTAAAGAAGTTCACGTATGAAACCACAGGCAGTTCATAGGGGGTATATGGATGTAAAAATTGAACAGCTGCAATCACCTCTTGGAACGAACATTCTTAAGCCTAGTTACACTAAAATAAAAGTCATCACCTTCTTTCGAACGATAGCAAGGTCACTATCTGCTCAGCAAAAACAAATAGCAATTAAGAAGAACATCTCAAGCACATAGATTCACAACAGTTTAATTGATAGCAACATTAAAGCACAACATTAAAACACAAGCACATCTCAGCATTACAAACACCCCCCACACACACACATACAAAATAGGTTCACTAAACTTTATTTTACACCCCACAAGACAAAGCACTAAACCAGAAGTTCAACTTGCACCACACAGGCAGTTCATAGGGATATCATGGACAAAAATAAACAACAAAGGGACGGGGATGGGGAAAGAAGAGAGGAGCATGCTCCTCTCTTTATAGATTCTTGCCTAGACCAGTGGCAGCACTGGAATGATCAACCTCCTCCCCATAGCTATCGCTTTAAGTCTCTTCATCATCATCTTCTCTAGTTGACATTGCAGCGTCGTCGGGAAGAACACCAGCAGCAGCTGGAGCAGCTGGAGAATCAGAAACAACAAAAACCGTTGGCTCTGCAGCACTAGGAAGAGCTGGAGAACTAGCATCAACAACAATTGATGGCTCTGCTGCAGGAGACTTCTCCTGCCCTGCAGCAGCACTACCACCAGTCTCAACAGCAGCCTCGACAGGATCTTCCTCCAAAATGATATCTCCAGCTGCCTTGCCCTGCTCAGCATCAGAAACATCAGCTGCCTTGCCCTGCTCAGCATCAGAAACCTCAGCTGCCTTTCCCTGCTCAGCATCAGAAACCTCAGCTGCCTTTCCTTGATCAGCATCAGAAACCTCAGCACCAATGGATGACTGAGGTTCAGTCGGGTCCACCCCGTCGGAGCAGCCGGTGCCTGACACATAGTTGTCTCCAACCTTCTCTGGAGGAACACTAGCATATTATTCTATGCCAAGTACAGAAAGTCATTACAAAGGGCCACATAATGATAATAATGCACCACAAACAAGTAAAATAAAAAAATGAGACAAATGGACAAGATAAATGATACCTTATTTTCACAGCCATGAACCTCATCAACTAATACATCACTAGAGGGGAAAGGATCATGCACAGGGGCAGCTTCATGCGCAGGATCATCTTCATGCACAGGTAAAACATCCTCCCTAACCCCAGCACCATCATCAACAGCCTAGAAAATAATCATGTAGAAAACAAATACCTAATCAGAAAAAGTTCACATTACATAATCAGAGAAGGTCAGCTATCACAACTGACACATCATGGAATCCAAATACAGTAAACATAGCAGATAACATACCAAACTACCATAAGATACAAAAAGGAACAAAAAGGACCAGTCATCAAAGTCATAGAAGTTCAGGTGCTGAAGCACTCGAAGTTCAGGTCCTATAAACAGAGAAGGTCACCTAGGAAACACTAGTACCAAATAGAAAAAAGACTAGAAAATAATCATGTAGAAAACAAATACCTAATCAGCAGAAGTTCATGTTACATAATCAGAGAAGGTCAGCTATCACAACTGATACATCATGGAAGTCCAAATACAGTAAACATAGCAGATAACATATCGAACTACCATAAGATACAAAAAGGAACAAAAAGGGCCAGTCATCAAAGTCATAGAAGTTCAGGTGCTGAAGCACTTGAAGTTCAAGTCCTATAAACAGAGAAGGTCACCCTATAATTGCATAACAGTAATAATTGAAAGCTAACAATGAACACTAGTGCAAAAGAAATATCAAAAGCCAACATAAACAAACCTCTTCGGTACGCTCCACATGGCCTCCTTCATGACCCAAACGAACGGGATCCTGCCTCTGAATCTCTCTCGCAACAACATTCGCCTCATCTTCAAAAGGCTTGCAACGGGCGTCCTGCATTTCCTTGAACAACACAAAGCTAGCCCGGAGGTGGGAAGTGCTCTAACGAAGCTCAGCAAGATATTTAGCTTCAATCGACAAAAGCTCCTTCGAAGACTCAGCATCAAAACCGTGGTCGGGAGGAAGAATCCCATCCACGCGACTAAGACGCTCAACCGTTGTCGGAACATGAGCCATCTCTCCACAAACAGTATCCAGAAGTCCATCAATCCTAGAAAGGGAAATATTCGCAGCATCGAACAAACTATCGGAAGAAACACCACCTGCAGCACTCACATGGGCAGAAGAACCTCCTGGATCTATAGGGGGCACCAGTGTTAACATCCCGCGAGAATTCAAATATCGGAGAACTTCCACTACCTAGGTCGGTGGCACGAGGCATAGTAAGAACAGGACGTTCGATACGCATAAAGAACACAACCTCAGCCTGTGTCTTCCACTACATATACAAAAACAAAAGTCAACACATCGCAAAACAAATGAAAGAACATGGAAGCAGAAATACAGAAGACAGTAGAAGAAGTTCAAGTTAGTACCAGAAGCTGATACTGAAAAAATAGACAATGACAAGAAAAAAGGCAGAACAATCAGATACACAAACTACACCAAAAATTCCACTAATGCCTACACACGTAGTACATTTCAGAAGTCCAACTATGTCTACATAGGCAGTACAACCATGTATGACCAGAAGTTAACATGCTTTCAAAAATGTTGGAAATTTACATAGCAGAAGTTCAACCATGCATGTGCAACAACAAAGTTTAGCTTATTTCATATGAATATATCTAGAACTTCACCTATGTACACAAAGGCAATAATACCATATAAGCTAAGCAGTTCGGCTAATTTACTCGTGTATATGAACCAGAAGGTCATCTATGTAAATATCAGAAGTTCAACCATGCACACAAAGGTAGTACTAACTACACAGGAAAGAAGAAACACTCACAGGTAGTCTCCCAAACACCCAGTTGGCTGGGTCATCATCACCTTTCCTGACCAAGTCAGCCGCAGCGAGCTCAAGAAGCTTGGCCTGATCCATGTAATTGATGCGAGGCGTCCTCAAGTCAACATTAGGTGTCTTGCCAATGATAAGGCAGTCCAGGTACATAAGAAGCGGCGTGATGGCATAGCCTATGACAGCTTTTCCTCTGCTAGTACCTTGCTGATACCTAACAACAGCACTTCGAAGGTCATCAACAACCAACTGGTAGTAGTCCATATCTTCCATATCCTCAAACACAAGATTCTCAGCCATTGCTGCCTCCCTGGACACTCGTGTAGACGTTCCAGGGATAACCACCTTCATGAAAACAATGAGGTAATACACCTGTAGGGCAAGATCATCCTTCGTCTCATCCTTCACAAGTTCCGTGAGGATATTCCGCAGATCCTTTGTGTTGATGTCGTCACTCCTAGCGTACCCAAGCTTGCCCTTCAACCTCATAACAGCATCATCAAACTCATCACTCGAGGGCCTAGGTGGGGTACGATTACCTTAAGGGAATCCAAACAGATGGTGAATAGCATCACTTGTAATACACAGAACCTTGTTTGCCTCACCCATGTCCAGAATCATGGTTGCAGGGTCAATCCTCGTGTAGATGTTGCCCATCAAAGGACGAGAAATGTTGGAATCAGCCTTCAAGTCAAACACACAGCCAAAACCAACCTTGATAACCCTCGTCTTGTGTCTAAGCTGTAGCATTTTCGCACACGTCTTCACCTCTCCTAGTGAGCAGCAAACTGTCTTGTTAAAACGTTTCGCCTCACCTCCTCCTTGGCAACCTTCTTCGGGCACTTTGCATCCTCTCTTCCTCCTCTTAGGCCGCTCCACAAGCTGATACTAAAAAAATGAGATACACAATGAGATACACAACCTACACCAAATTCCACTAATGCCTACAAAATTACACACTCAGTACATTTCAGAAGTCCAACTATGTCTACATAGGCAGTACAACCATGTATGACCACAAGTTAACATGCTTTCAAAATGTTGGAAATTTACATAGCAGAAGTTCAACCATGTACAATAAGGCAGTAATAAAACATGAATACCAGAAGTCCAACTATGTCTACATAGGCAGTACAACCATGTATGACCACAAGTTAACATGCTTTCAAAATGTTGGAAATTTACATAGCGGAAGTTCAACCATATACAATAAGGTAGTAATAAAACATGAATACCAGAAGTCCAACTATCTCTACATAGGCAGTACAACCATGTATGACCACAAGTTAACATGCTTTCAAAATGTTGGAAATTTACATAGCAGAAGTGAAGGAAATATGCCCTAGAGGCAATAATAAAGTTATTATTTATTTCCTTATTTCATGATAAATGTTTATTATTCATGCTAGAATTGTATTAACCGGAAACATAATACATGTGTGAATACATAGACAAACATAGTGTCACTAGTATGCCTCTACTTGACTAGCTCGTTAATCAAAGATGGTTAAGTTTCCTAACCATAGACATGAGTTGTCATTTGATTAACGGGATCACATCATTAGGAGAATGATGTGATTGACTTGACCCATTCCGTTAACTTAGCACTTGATCATTTAGTATGTTGCTATTGCTTTCTTCATGACTTATACATGTTCCTATGACTATGAGATTATGCAACTCCCGTTTACCGGAGGAACACTTTGTGTGCTACCAAACGTCACAACATAACTGGGTGATTATAAAGGAGCTCTACAGGTGTCTCCGAAGGTACATGTTGAGTTGGCGTATTTCGAGATTAGGATTTGTCACTCCGACTGTCGGAGAGGTATCTCTGGGCCCTCTCGGTAATGCACATCACTATAAGCCTTGCAAGCAATGCAGCTAATGAGTTAGTTGCAGGATGATGCATTACATAACGAGTAAAGAGACTTGCCGGTAACGAGATTGAACTAGGTATTGAGATACCGACGATCGAATCTCGGGCAAGTAACATACCGATGACAAAAGGAACAACGTATGTTGTTATGTGGTTTGACCGATAAACATCTTCGTAGAATATGTGGGAGCCAATATGACAATCCAGGTTCCGCTATTGGTTATTGACCGGAGACGTGTCTCGGTCATGTCTACATAGTTCTCGAACCCGTAGGGTCCGCACGCTTAAGGTTTCGATGATAGTTTTATTATGAGTTTATGAGTTTTGATGTACCGAATGAGTTCGGAGTCCCAGATGAGATCGGGGACATACGAGGAGTCTCGAAATGGTCGAGACGTAAAGATCGATATATTGGACGACTATATTCGGACATCGGAAAGGTTCTGAGTGGTTCGGGTATTTTTCGGAGTACCGGGGAGTTACAGGAATACGGGGGAAGAAGTATATGGGCCTTATTGGGCTTTAGGGGCGAGAGAGATGCAGGCCGCACGCCTCCCCAATGAATAGTCTGAATTGGACTAGGGGAAGGGGTGGCGCCCCCTCCTTCCTTCTCTTCCCTCTCCCCCTTGCTTGTATCCTACTCCTACTACATGGAAGGGGAGGAATCCTACTCCCGGTGGGAGTAGGACTCCTCCAGGGCGCGCCATAGGGGTCGGCCCTCTCCCCTTCCTCCACTCCTTTATATACGGGGGCAGGGGGGCACCTCTAGACACGACAACAATTGATCTCTTAATCTCTTAGCCGTGTGCGGTGCCCCCCTCCACCATAGTCCTCGATAATATTGTAGCGGTGCTTAGGCGAAGCCCTGCGACGGTAGAACATCAAGATCGTCACCACGCCGTCGTGCTGACGGAACTCTTCCCCGACATTCTGCTGGATCGGAGTACGGGGAACGTCATCGAGCTGAACGTGTGCTAGAACTCGGAGGTGTCGTAGTTTCGGTGCTTGATTAGTCGGGTCATGAAGACGTACGACTACATCAACTGTGTTGTTCTAACGCTTCCGCTTTCGTTCTACGAGGGTACGTGGACAACTCTCCCCTCTCGTTGCTATGCATCACCATGATCTTGCGTGTGTGTAGGATTTTTTTTGAAATTACTACATTCCCCAACGGTGGCATCCGAGATAGGTTTTATGCATAGATGTTATATGCACGAGTAGAACATAAGTGAGTTGTGGGCGATACAAGTCATACTGCTTACCAGCATGTCATACTTTGGTTCGATGGTATTGTTGGATGAAGCGGCCCGGACCGACATTACGTGTACGCTTACACGAGACTAGTTCTACCGACGTGCTTTGCACACAAGTGGCTAGCGGGTGTCAGTTTCTCCAACTTTAGTTGAACCGAGTGTGGCTACGCGCGGTCCTTGCGAAGGTTAAAACAGCACTAACTTGACGAACTATCATTGTGGTTTTGATGCGTAGGTAAGAACGGTTCTTGCTCAGCCCGTAGCAGCCACGTAAAACTTGCAACAACAAAGTAGAGGACGTCTAACTTGTTTTTGCAGGGCATGTTGTGATGTGATATGGTCAAGACGTGATGCTATATTTTATTGTATGAGATGATCATGTTTTGTAACCGAGTTATCGGCAACTGGCAGGAGCCATATGGTTGTCGCTTTATTGTATGAAATGCAAGTGCCCTGTAATTGCTTTACTTTATCACTAAGCGGTAGCGATAGTCGTAGAAGCAATAGGTGGTGAGACGACAACAATACTATGATGGAGATCAAGGTGTCGCACCGGTGACGATGGTGATCACGACGGTGCTTCGGAGATGGAGATCACAAGCACAAGATGATGATGGCCATATCATATCACTTATATTGATTGCATGTGATGTTTATCCTTTATGCATCTTATTTTTCTTTGATTGACGGTAGCATTATAAGATGATCTCTCACTAATTATCAAGAAGTGTTCTCTCTAAGTATGCACCGTTGCGAAAGTTCTTCGTGCTGAGACACCACGTGATGATCGGGTGTGATAGGCTCTACGTTCAAATACAACGGGCACAAAACAGTTGCACACGCGGAATACTCAGGTTAAACTTGACGAGCCTAGCATATACATATATGGCCTCCGAACACGGAGACCGAAAGGTCGAGCGTGAATCATATAGTAGATATGATCAACATAGTGATGTTCACCATTGAAAACTACTCCATCTCACATGATGATCGGACATGGTTTAGTTGATTTGGATCACGTGATCACTTAGATGACTAGAGGGATGTCTGTCTAAGTGGGAGTTCTTAAGTAATATGATTAATTGAACTTAAATTTATCATGAACTTAGTCCTGGTAGTATTTTGCAAATTATATTGTAGATCAATAGCTCGCGTTGTTGCTTTCATATGTTTATTTTGATATGTTCCTAGAGAAAATTGTGTTGAAAGATGTTAGTAGCAATGATGCAGATTGGATCCGTGATCTGAGGTTTATCCTCATTGCTGCACAGAAGAATTATGTCCTTAATGCATCGCTAGGAGACAGACCTATTGCAGGAGCAGATGCAGACGTATGAATGTTTCGCTAGCTCAATATGATGAATACTTGATAGTTTAGTGCACCATGCTTAACGGCTTAGAATCGAGACTTCAAAGACATTTTGAACGTCATGGACCATATGAGATGTTCTAGGAATTGAAGTTAATATTGCAAGCAAATACCCGAGTTAAGATATATGAAGTCTCCGACAAGTTCTATAGCTAAAAGATGGAGGAGAATCGCTCAACTAGTGAGCATGTGCTCGGATTGTCTGGGTACTACAATCGCTTGAATCAAGTGGGCGTTAATCTTCTAGATAAGATAGTGATTGACAGAGTTCTCTAGTCACCATCACCAAGCTACTAGAACTTCGTGATGAACTATAGTATGCAAGGGATGACGAAAACGATTCTCGATCTCTTCGTGATGTTGAAATCGACGTAGGTAGAAATCAAGAAAGAGCATCAAGTGTTGATGATTGACAAGACCACTAGTTTCAAGAGAAGGGCAAAGGGAAAGAAAGAGAACTTCAAGTAAGAATGACAAGCAAGTTGTCACTCCTGCGAAGAAACCTAAAGCTGGACCAAAGCCTGAAACCGAGTGCTTACACTGCAAAGGAAATGGTCACTGGAAGCGGAAATGCCCTGAATATTTGGTGGATAAGAAGGATGGCAAATTGAACAAGGGTATATTTGATATACAGGTTATTGATGTGTGCCTTACTAGTGTTTATAGTAGCCCTGAGTATTTGATACTTGTTCAGTTGCTGTGATTAGTAACTCGAAACAGGAGTTACATAATAAACAGAGACTAGTTGAGGGGAAAGTGACGATGAGTGTTGGAAGTAGTTCCAAGATTGATATGATCATCATCACACACTCCCTATATTTTCGAGATTAGTGTTAAACCTAAATAAATGTTATTTGGTGTTAGCGTTGAGCATAAATATTATAAGATCATGTTTATTGTGATACGAGTATTCATCTAAGATAGAGAATAAATTGTTATTCTGTTTACATGAATAAAAGCTTCAATGGTCATACACCCAATGAAAATAGTTTGTTGGATCTCAATCGTAGTGATACACATATTCATAACATTGATGACAAAAGATGTTAATAATGATAGTGCAACTTATTTGTGGCACTGCCGTTTGGTCATATCGGTGTAAAGCGCATGAAGAAACTCCATAAAGATGGATTTTTGGAATCACTTGGTTATGAATCATTTGATGCTTGCGAACCGTGCCTTTTGGGCAAGATGACTAAAACTCCGTCCTCCGGAACAATGGAGCGAGCAACTGACTTATTGGAAATAATACATACTGATGTATGCGATCCAATGAGTATTAAGGCTCGTGGTGGGTATCGTTATTTTCTGACCTTCACAGATGATTTGAGAAGATATGTGTATATCTACTTAATGAAGCACAAGTCTGAAACATTTGAAAAGTTCAAAGAATTTCAGAGTGAAGTGGAGAATCATCGTAACAAGAAAATAAAGTTTCTACAATATCGTAGAGAAGAATATTTGAGTAGCGAGTTTGGTCATCATTTGAAACAATGCGGAATAGCTTCGCAACTCACGCCACCTGGAACACCACAACATAATGGTGTGTTCGAACGTCGTAACTGCACTTTATTGGATATGGTGCGATGAATGATGTCTCTTACCGATTTACCAATATCGTTTTGGGGTTATGCATTAGAGACAGCTACATTCACTTTAAAAGGGGTACCATCTAAATCCGTTGACATGACACCGTATGAACTATGGTTTTGCAGTAAACCTAAGCTGTCATTTCTTGAAGTTTGGAGTTGCGATGCTTATGTGAAAAAGGTTTCGACCTGATAAGCTCGAACCCAAATAGGAGAAGTGCGTCTTCATAGAATACCCAAAGGAAACTGTTGGGTACACCTTCTATCACGGATCCGAAGGCAAAACATTCGTTGCTAAGAATGGATCCTCTCTAGAGAAAGAGTTTCTCTCGAAAGAAGTGAGTGGGAGGAAAGTAGAGCTTGATAAGGTAATTTGTACCTTCTCCCGAAATGGAAAGTAGTTCATCATAGATATCAGTTCTAGTGATTCCTACACCAATTAGTGAGGAAGCTAATGATGATGATCATGAAACTTCAGATTAAGTTACTACAAAACCTCGTAGGTCTTCCAAAGTACAGTCCACACCAGAGTGGTACGGTAATCCTGTTCTGGAAGTCATGTTACTAGACCATGATGAACCTACGAACTATTAGGAAGCGACGATGAGCCCAGATTCTGCGAAATGGCTGGAGGCCATGAAATCTGAGATAGGATCCATGTATGAGAACAAAGTGTGGACTTTGGTGGACTTGCCCGATGATCGGCAAGCCATAGAAAATAAATGGATCTTCAAGAGGAAGACAGACGTTGATAGTAGTGTTACTATCTACAAAGCTCGACTTGTCGCAAAAAGGTTTTCGACAAGTTCAAGGTGTTAACTACAATGAGATTTTCTCAACTGTAGCGATGCTTAAGTCTGTCCGAATCATGTCGGCAATTGCCACATTTTATGAAATCTGTCAAATGGACGTCAAAATTGCATTCCTTAATGGTTTTCTTAAAGAAGAGTTGTATATGATGCAACCAGAAGGTTTTGTCAATCCTAAAGGTGCTAACAAAATGTGCAAGCTCAAGCAATCCATCGATGGACTGGTGCAAGCATCTCGGAGTTGGAATATATGCTTTGATAAGTTGACCAAAGCATATAGTTTTATACGGACTTGCAGTGAAGCCTGTATTTACAATAAAGTGAGTGCGAGCACTACAACCTTTCTGATAAGTATATGTAAGTGACATATTGTTGATCAGAAATGATGTAGAATTTTTCTGGAAAGCATAAAGGAGTATTTGAAAGGTGTTCTTTAAAAGAAAGACCTCAGTAAAGCTACTTACATATTGAGCATCAAGATCTATTGAGATAGATCAAGACGCTTGATAAGTTTTTCAATAAGTACATACCTTGTCAATATTTTGAAATAGTTCAAAATGGAACAGTCAAAGAAAGAGTTCTTGCCTGTGTTGCAAAGGTGTGAAATTGAGTAAGACTCAAATCCCGACCATGGCAGAAAATAGAGAAGAGAATAAAAGTCATTCCCTATGCCTCAGTCATAGGTTCTATAAAGTATGCTATGCTATGTACCAGACCTACTGTATACCTTGCTCTGAATTTGGCAAGGGAGTACAATAGCGATCTAGGAGTAGATCACTGGACATTTGTCAAGAATATCCTTAGTGAGGACTAAGGAAATATTTCTCGATTATGGAGGTGATAAAAGAGCCCGTCATAAAGAGTTACATCAGTGCAAGCTTTCACACCGATCCAGATGACTCTAAGTCTCAATCTGGATACATATTGAAAGTGGGAGCAATTAGCTAGAGTAGCTCCGTGCAGAGCATTGTAGACATAGAATATTTGCAAAATACATACGGCTCTGAATGTGGCAGACCCGTTGACTAAGCTTCTCTCACGAGCAAAACATGATCACACCTTAGTACTCTTTGGGTGTTAATAACATAGCGATGTGAACTAGATTATTGACTCTAGTAAACCCTTTGGGTGTTGGTCACATGACGATGTGAGCTATGGGTGTTAGTCATATACAGATATGAATATTGGTGTTAAATCACATGGCGATGTGAACTAGATTATTGACTCTAGTGCAAGTGGGAGACTGAAGGAAATATGCCCTAGAGGCAATAATAAAGTTATTATTTATTTCCTTATTTCATGATAAATGTTTATTATTCATGCTAGAATTGTATTAACCGGAAACATAATACATGTTTGAATACATAGACAAACATAGTGTCACTAGTATGCCTCGACTTGACTAGCTCGTTAATCAAAGATGGTTAAGTTTCCTAACCATAGACATGAGTTGTCATTTGATTAACGGGATCACATCATTAGGAGAATGATGTGATTGACTTGACCCATTCCGTTAACTTAGCACTTGATCGTTTAGTATGTTGCTATTGCTTTCTTCATGACTTATACATGTTCCTATGACTATGAGATTATGCAACTCCCGTTTACCGGAGGAACACTTTGTGTGCTACCAAACGTCACAACGTAACTGGGTGATTATAAAGGAGCTCTACAGGTGTCTTCGAAGGTACATGTTGAGTTGGCGTATTTCGAGATTAGGATTTGTCACTCCGATTGTCGGAGAGGTATCTCTGGGCCCTCTCGGTAATGCACATCACTATAAGCCTTGCAAGCAATGTAGCTAATGAGTTAGTTGCAGGATGATGCATTACATAACGAGTAAAGAGACTTGTCGGTAACGAGATTGAACTAGATATTTAGACTTGCGCTTGACGCCACATTTCTTCCCCGTACCAGATGCACCAGCACCAAGCGGAGAAGGTGTAGGCGCGGCGGTGGCAAGCACACGAGGACTATGGCGTGGCGTACCACCGTGGCCTAGCCCTTCATCTTCAGCAACTTCTGCAGGCCTTGAAACACGTGGGCTCCTCCGAGGAGTAACATCGCCGATTATATGCTTCCTCGCAGCGGTCTTCTTGAATTTCTTCTTAACAGGGACAACCGTGCCATCAGTGCCACCCGGCACGTCTTCCTCAACCGTGAGCTCAGCCACATGGATAGATCCAGGAACATCAGAACCTTTCTGAAGGCGGGCCGCCCTATTCTTCTCAAAATCTTCTTGCTTCTTCCTCTTATGTTGGTCCTCCAAAACAAGCTGAAGAGGCACATCCTCAGGTTGCGTGACAGGTTCAGTGCCATCAACAGACTGCGACTGCGTCTCTGACATATGAAGAGAGCACAAAGGATCCGGAACGAAATCACAACCTTTGACTGACGGAGCCCCCTCCTCTGCAGCATAAGACTTCGTTGATGGTGTTCACAGCTTCCTCCTCTGTGGACACATCTGCAAAGAACACAAAAAATCAAAGCAAAAAATAAAAAAAGTCAGGAACAAAAACAAAAAAAAACTGACGTGAACCAGTTAAAAAACACGCCTCAAGAATTTAAAATGAAAAGAAAAGGGGTTTCACATACCAGGTGAAGCAAGAGCTGGAGAAGCAAGATCCTTGAGGCTTGAAAAATTCTCAAGGCCCGAAGCAACCACAGCAATCACAGTCATAGGAAAAATGGGTGATTTACCGCATCAGATATTGGAGCACCAGTATTAACTTCTGGAGCTCCATCTTGATCACAGGCATTTTTTCAGAACTATTCAACTCATTACCAACTACAAAAATATGCAAGTAAAAAGGCAGCTGAGTTCTAATCCACAATCCTACACCAAAAGGGACTTCTACTTTTACATCAATGTCCAATACCCTGAAGTTCAACAATACCTAACAAAGCAGTAAACACAACAAAACAATCTAAAAATTACTTACTAAATATAAAAACAATCTACACCAGAGGTGATACTACATACAAGATTAATCTCCAGAAGTTGAACAATATATAACAAAGCAGTAAAACAAAAGGTGCATAACAGAACTTCAACCAAATTTCATTATAAACAAACATTAACTAAAACCAGAAGTTCAACTACGCGACCAAAGCTAGTACCACATCGAAAAGATGTAGCATGACCACAAATAGTATTTCACAAGAAAACTAAATATCAATACCATGAACATTATAACAAGAAAACAAAAAACAAAGATATACACTTTAAATATGAAATGGCACACACATAAACTATATGTAAAATGCATACACACAAACCTTGTTAGAAGTTCACACTACTAAGACTGGCAGTCCAACAAGAAAACCAAATGAAGATATGGGCAGTCATATATAACAATACTAATATTTAAAATACAAGATACAACTACATTAAGATACCTGGAGAAGATTTTGAAGCCATGACAACACAACCACCTCGATGAATGCAACTCCAAACACTAGAACAACATGTAAACACACGAGATTGATTCCATATAGTTAGCAAGTAGAAAAACATACAACAAAATGCAAAAAAGGAAACTGAATCAAACCCTAGAACCAACTACAAACAACTATAACCAACAAGTATGAATAGATGACAGTAGCACATATAGGCAAGCACAACAGAAAATGTATCCAGAACTAACTACAATGTCAGAAACATAATCTAGACCTCCAAATCCACAGCACTAATGCCATTAGATACAACAAATCTAGCATCAACAATCACACCACAACCTCTCTGACATGCATCTGACTGCTAAATTCAACAAAGGGGAAATGAAAATCCACACACAAGCATATCACAAACAAATCTGGCCACGGGGGAATGCATTCCAACCACCACACGCCCAAGAACCCTACCTAATGTCCCAACAAACCATCAGAAAAAGGGGGTAGGAGGCAGACGCGAGAGCAAATAGGCAGGCCTCCACAGATCTGGCGAAAGTGAATACAAGCATTAGGGGGGAGGGGGCCCGGGGGGCAGCGTTTGTACCTCTCCAAGCACGAATCCGCGGCAGTTCTTCACTCCCCACGACGCCACACGCAAGCAGTTGCCGCCCTCGCTTCAGAGCAGAGGAGAGCGCGGCTGGGCGAGGGAGAGCGCGGCGCGGGGGAGTAATAGGAGCGGGGGAGTAATCAGGGGGAGTTGCAGTTGAAGGAGGCAGTGAAGCGACGGAGAGGGGGGAGAGAGCGAGCGACAGAGGGAGAGGGGTTTTCTGACAGGTGGTGGTGAGGGAGATGGTCAGTTAATGCCTATCTGTCGTGGTGGGAGTTGCAGCGAAGGTGAAATTGCAGTTTTACCCCCCAACAGCTATAAAAGTAAATACATCTATAGATAAATGAATGCACCATTTGAATGCATCTAATATAATGAGATAAGATCATACAACAACACTGTTGATATCCTTAAAACCAAAAATAGATGGCAAATACACTACCAACGGAAGAAAAATACAAACAAAAAATATGCACCTAAAAAAACAAGAGAAAAGAAGTTCAGAAAATAAAGAACAAAAGTTCAAGTACACTAATTAAAGAAGTAAAGGCACATGAATAAATAAACACTAAGTAATAAAAAGAAGAATTTCAAGTACAAAAAGAGATGAAGTTCATGCCTAACTAAAATACACAATGTAAACCCTAAGATAGATAGTGGGGTCACGGATGTGACGGACTCGCCGTCGCATGCGACGCCGCGGCACGCCGCGTCATCGCCTGCTCCGGCTTGTTCCTGTCTCGGCCTCGCAGGTGGAGGGGAGGGGGGCTACCGACCCCCCCTCCCCCCTGCTCGGCCTCGCACTACCGCATTGCTACGCTATGTTTTGACAGGACGCAATGCGGTTATTCTGTTTCCACCCCCACCTCACACACCCTAAACCCTAAACCCTAGGATAGATAGTGGGGTCACGGATGTGACGGACTCGCCTCCGCATGCGACGACGCGGCACGCCGCGTCGTCGCCTGCTCCGGCATGTTCCTGTCTCGGCCTTGCAGGGGGAGGGGAGGGGGGTC
>NC_057801.1:379019248-379034325 GCF_018294505.1 Triticum aestivum
GCCGCACACACCCTAAACCGTAAACCCTAAGATAGATAGTGGGGTCACGGATGTGACGGACTTGCCTCCGCATGCGATGACACGGCACGTTGCGTCGTTGCCTTCTCCGGCTCGTTCCTGTCTTGGCCTCGCAGGGGGAGGGGAGGGGGCCCGACCCCCCCTGCTCGGCCTCGCGCTACCGCATTGATGCGCTACGTTTTGACAGGACGCAATGCGGTTATTCTATTTCCACCCCCACCGGACACACCCTAAACCCTTAAAACCCTAAGATAGATAGTGGGGTCACAGATGTGACGGACTCACCTCCGCATGCGATGACGCGGCACACCGCGTCGTCCCTTGCTCCGGCTCGTTCCTGTCTCGGCCTCACAGGGGGAGGGGAGGGGGTCCCTCCCCCCTCCCCCCCCTGCTCGGCCTCGCGCTACCGCATTTGTCAATAGGCCCAATGCCTATTTCAATGTCTACAAATATTTAGATCCTAAAATAACAAACATAATTTTAATTAAAGAAGTTCAAATAGAAAAGATAGAGAAGTTCGGGGTTTTGTCAAAACCTCAAATTGACATTTTAAAAACGATTAGCATACAGAAGTTCAGGATAGTTATTCACTGAAGACCAAACAACTACTATAGGTACAAAAACATACTAGAAAAAAATAAGAAATATACGCATATCCGTAGGCCAATTACATGGTTGCTCATGGGACTATAAAAAAACCAAAGCAATGCAAAAGAATGATGAAAAACATAAAAACAGAAAGAAATACATAGGGCCTTCTCCATTACCTTGCAAAAGAAGGAAAAGCAGAAGTTCAGGTATGAACAGTACAGAAGTCCAGCTTGTACAACGACCCTTAGATGATCTGGAAAAAGTTCATGCATACTTGGACTAATCCCATGTTTTCCCACGAGACAATCTCTAAAAATAACATCTCAAGAACTAAAATTATAAAAAAACGAAAAAAAGAAAATATATATAGCACCATGCACCTTCGCCTTGCAAAATATGGAATGCAATGTGGAAAACCAGAAGTTCAACCATTAATTAGAAAGAATTCCAGCATCTACTGAAGATTGTGGATGATCAAAAATCACAACCATCGACTGAAGTCCAGCATCTACTTAGAGCACAGAAGTTCAGGTGCAAAAGTTCTAGCAGTCCATCTTGTACAACAGAACGAAAGTTGATTGAAACAACAACCCCGATTAAATTTGGTTCCCAGATTTAATCGTTTGGGTCAATTCTGACACGTCAACAGCCATTTCAAACCTCCTTATACTCCAGATAAAACATCCAAAAAGATCTGCCATCAATCAGTGCGCTCGAACAACGAACAACGACGGGAGGCAGAAAGTGCAATCCGCAAATTCGGAATGAATGAGCCAACCAAATCGAATTAACAAAACGGGAAGGATTCAATCGCCGTTTCGAACATCATCATGCTCCAGATAAATAAGAAAATGATCCCCATCATATTGTCGCTCGAACAAAAAACCACGACGGGAGGCAAAAGATCCAATCGCCGGATTTCGATTTGTATGAGCCCGCATAATCAAATTAACAACATGGGCAGCATTCTGTCTCACTAATGCACGGAAATCCACACCCAATTTGAACAGAAAACCTACAAATCTACAATAGTGGCTGAAACCAATCCCGCAGACGAAGAACAGAGGTGGCGGAACACCAAATTGAATTCGTTCGAAAATAACAACATATCATGAAGTAAACTCGTACCTAAACACAATTCTCATCCTGTTAGAGATCCTAGAACATCCAGTACATGCAAAACACTTGTGACAGACCCATGTTCATCACCGCCCAAGAACAAATCCGCCAACGATCTAGATTCCTAATCAAAACAAGCATTTAGATTCTAAAGACCGTGTAAACATTACACTTACATCGCGAACAACACGAATGATCAGAAAAACTCACAGTAGAAGGCACGGTTGAGAAGATAGCCCAAAGGTCGGGTTCGTATAGAGGGAAGTTCAAGCGCGTTACTCAGGCAGTTCAGGTTGTGATCAGAATATTATTCTGATCCTGTGATTAGAATAGTGTTTGTGTGTGTGTGTGTGTGTGTATGATTTCTTTTTACTCCTCATCCCCTTCGTAGCTCCAGTGAGGACTTGTGACGTAGGTGTTTTGGTTCCATTACTTTCCTTTTTCACTCAACTTTTTTAGGATCACACGGGTATTGTGGAATCGGTGTGATATCATTGTGATGGGAACTCTATTCTTGGTGCCTCCTGACATTTAGGGGTTGTGGTAGGGTCCCGGGGAGTTGAGCTCCGAGGTGTTGTCGTCACACTATTTATCATTTCAATTCCGGAATACGAGAGGACGCTGACATCAAAAGCGCTTCTATGCTACTAGTGGTGAGAGTAGTTTGGCACCATCCAATACTGGGGAGTGCGATCAGATGTATTGCTACAGCTAGTATAGCGGATGTTCTTTTGAAGGTCTGAGGTACACAATTTCTGAGGTTCTTGGTTATGTGTTGAGGAGGCGGTACATTTGGAGCATAGAATTCTGCTAGGAGTTGTTTGATATATTTTTCTCCTTTTGTTGTACCAGATTGCATAACCAAGAATTTCGGGAGTTCTTAGGTGGGAATTCAAGTAGTATCCAGGATTTCTTTATGACAGATGTATGATTTGAGATTGAGGTCCAACGTCTAGTGGTTCCGTTTTCACGGTCGATTTACATTGGTCGCGAGGCGTCTTAAAGAGTCCTTGGCTATGCCGATTTGGGGACGTCTCATTTGTCATTCATGATGCCCGATGTACGTTGTGCCCGTGGGGCCTCATCGCAAACACTTTGGACGAAATCTCTGTCCTAAGTTTGTATCCAGGTGTTACCTTGTTTTCTAATCCAATCATTCCAAGTGGCTTCCCATTGTATCATATTAACTTTGGAATGCATTCGTCCAATCTCTCTCTTCGGATGCTTATTGTGAAGACTACACTGCACGTGTCTAGCCTTTGATTCAGCTTATCTATCATTTCAATAATGGTTCTAACGGATGTCATCTTCTTCAGGATGGCTCCCGCAACTCGCTCTAACCCAGGTCAGGGTGAAGAAGGCGAGCAAGAACGACCACCCTCCCCACCTCCACCTTCGGAGGCATGGAGAGTTGTGATGGCAGCCACAAACGCTAAAACCCAGATGCCACTTCAGTTCTTACAAGGGTACCAGGCGAACCAAGGTAACCAAGGGAATCAAGGCCAAGGGCATTTCAACAATAAACCTAAGTTCGCTACTCTCAGTCAGTTTCTCGCAAATCAGCCCAAGATGTTCAGTGCTTATGTCGAGCCCATGGATGCCGATGATTGGTTCATGGACATCAACAAGCATTTTGAGTGCAGCAATGTTAGACCTAAGGACTATGTCAAGTGTGCTTCCTTCCAGCTCAAAGACTAGGCAGCTGATTGGTGGCAGTAGTACAAAGACTCCAGAGGGGCTCGAGTGATCAGCTAGACCGACTTCTGCCGGGATTTTCGAGCTCATCATATTCCAACAAGTGCTACCGAGGGCATGCGTGAGCAATGCTGTGATCTCAAGCAAGGCAGCATGTCTGTGTATCAGTACAACATCAAGTTCCAGAATCTTGCTCGCTATGCAGGGCAAGACGTCCCAGATGAGATGAGCATGATCTATCATTTCAGGGGTGTCCTCAGAGACGACCTTCAGCTTGCTCTCGTTCTCGTGGAGCCGACTCATTTTGATTAGTTCTATAACATGGCTCTCTAGCAAGAAGCAGCCCAACTCAAGTGTGAATCTTCCAGGAAGAGACTCAGGGATACAATTGTAACGCCCCAAGACCAACGCTTCAGAAGACTTCCATATTTTCGTGATCACTGTGTGTTTCTTTTGTGCTTGTTCTTTTATTTTTTTGCTTTGCATCATGTCATCATGCCATCATGTCATTAATCTTTGCATCTCAATTCAACTAATAAATTACATAGATGGTTGATCTATTTAAATCGAGGGAAGGGTGACTTCTCTTTATAACATATCCTCCCAATATTAGGGAGCTATATTAAAATATTCCATTAACTTTGGAATCACCATAACACACTTGCAATTTAATTCTCATGCCTTTTGCTTCATGTTTGTTCTCCAAACTTTCTCCATATTTCTTTCTCCATTTATCGAGGCTCCTCCTAAAGTCTCAACATTTTTGGACACTCCTAAATCCTAGACTCCATTCAAACTCCTTTGCCGCAAGTTAAATAATTTTGGGTTTAACTTTGCCTATTTTGCTGGAACCACTTTTGTTGGGTTGGAAACATTCCATAAAGCCTTACAAAAATATCCCACCATTGTATTCTTCTCCATGGCCTCTTCTCTTGATTCTTTTTGGTCTCTCTCTATTTTTTCTATAGGGAGTATATCAAGAGAGAGGGGAGCAGTGCATAGCCGAAGCCCGCTTAAGGCCCACCTACGGCCTGACCTAGCCGGCCCAAGAGGCCTGCCCGATCTCCTCTTATCCACCCACTCGCTCGATCCCCTCTCCCTCTCGATTCCTCCAGCGCCGCCACTCCACACACGCACGCACACAGCTAGCGCCAGGAGGAGCGCCAGCGCCCGATCTCCTCGCTGCTACTTCCGCCATGGCGCCGCGCCCTGCTTCTCCTCCCGCGCCGACGCCCTCCTTCGGCTGCTCGTGCCTGCAGCTCCATCCGCGAGCTCGTGCAGCCATGGCGCCACAGGAGCCTCACACCCGCCCCCCTCGTCGAGGGCATGGCCGCCGCCGCGCCTTCTTGCCTCTGCGCCTTTCTCCCTCTTGCCGCCAAGCATCACCATCGCGCCCTCCTCCTTGCCTTTGAGCCCCGCGCCTCGTCCTCGTGTCTCCTGACTCATCCCCGACCACAGCAAGGCCGCCGCTCTGGTCAAGTTCCTCGCTGGATCCGGCGACCTCCGCCTTGAACCTGCCGTCTTCGTCCTGTTTCAGGCCTTCTCCATCCACACCCTCCACCACCAGTAGCATCGCTGCCCCGCCGGGCCTCCTTCCTCGGTGCCATATCCCAACTTCGCCTGGGCCTCATCCAGGAGATGAGCAAACGCATCTTCCCCATGTTGACTTCCCCGGCATCGCTCTGTGCTGCCCTGCATTGAGCAGAGCTGCTGCTCGCTTGGACTGCTGCTCGGCCAAGACGAAGACTGCCCTATACGACATCGCCTCGCTGGATCGTCGAGATCATCTCGGCTTGCGCCAAGTACAGGGGAGGCCTGTGCATTTCCGTTGCTTAATACCCATTGAATTGTCAAGGCCCTCTGTTCGACTCCATGTATAACTACATGGTGAGACACCAAGTACCACGACTATAGTCGTTGCCCCGAGGACACCGAGTACGACTACACACGACGATGCACCAAGTACCTCTACCCATGACCCGAGAACGTCTACGACCCGTGTACAACTACCGCCGCCAAGACCGGACTGACAAGTTCCCCAACAACGTGTGTACCACTACCGTCGATCCTCGAAGACTCCATGGACGTCAAGCTCCTCGTCATGACCCCGAACATCTATGAAAAGTGAACCACTACTTCCACTACCGTCGCCGTGTACTACTACTTCCACTACCGCCGCGAGAACGTCTACTTCCCCTACACTGCATCGAACTCGATCCGCCCCGAAAATGCACGCTTCGAAGGTATAACCCCGAGACGACCACCCGTGAACGAATGCTTGTGTGTTGTATGAGATGCTCGAGTTTTGCACCGTGATCGAATTGTCTTTGCACGTTCCTCGTTTGCCATGCCACCGTCATGTGGGACACCGGTATCCGGGATCACCCCACCATCTCTAGCATGTTGCGCACATCCGCACGCCTCCTTTTGCACCGGTATCTCCATGAGCTACCGGAACCGATATGTTGCCGTGGCATCATTTTCGAATTTGTCGCCGTCACACCCTTTCTTTCCGCCACGGTGATAATTGCCTCGTATCTTGCTCATGTCAACATTTTCATAAAATTGCATAAAACTTGCATATGTCATCCACATCATGTTAACAACACTTAAATGGTTAAAATTGTGTTTGCATTATATTGCTAAATGACATATGGGGATTTTCCCGAATTATCGTTTGTTGTTTCCGGTCTCACTTAAACTTGCCTAGATAGTTAGTTTATTTATGCTTCACCTCTTGCCATGTTTATAACAACATGTAATATTGTTGTGTTCCTAAACGAGAGAGAACTAAATAATTGATGTTGTGTTTCGTCAATATGCAACTCGTTGCATATTGAGCTCCACTTAACTTGTAGTATTGTTTGTTGCACTTTGCCATGCCATGCGTCTTTAAACCGGACATGCATCATATTTGTTTGTGCATCATGACATGTTTATGCTTGTGTGTTTACCATGTTGTTTGCTTCTTTCCGGTTTGCTTCTCTCGTTAGCTTCGGTTTCATTCCGGAGTTGTGAGGATTCGTTCGAGTACATCCGTTTGTCTTCTTCATGGACTCGTTCTTCTTCCTTGTGGGATCTCAGGCAAGATGACCATTACCCTCGATATCACTTCTATCTTTGCTTGCTAGTTGTTCGTTCTATCGGTATGTCGTGCTACCGACCACTTGTCATATCATGTGTCCCAAATTGCCATGTCAGCCTCTAACCTTTTCACCCTTCCTAGCAAACCGTTGCTTGGCTATGTTACCGCTTTTGCTCAGCCCCTCTTATAGCGTTGTTAGTTGCAGGTGAAGTTGAAGATTGCTCCATGATGGACAGGATTATGTTGGGATATCACAATATCTCTTATTTAATTAATGCATCTATATACTTGGTAAAGGGTGGAAGGCTCGGCCTTATGCCTGGTGTTTTGTTCCACTCTTGCCGCCCTAGTTTCCGTCATACCGGTGTTATGTTCCTTGATTTTGCGTTCCTTACGCGCTTGGGTGATTTATGGGACCCCCTTGACAGTTCGCTTTGAATAAAACTCCTCCAGCAAGGCCCAACCTTTGTTTTACCATTTGCCTACCTAAGCCTTTTTCCCTTGGGTTCTGCAGACTCAAGGGTCATCTTTATTTTACCCCCCTCCCCGGGCCAGTGCTCGTCGTGAGTGTTGGTCCAACCTGTCAGCCATCGGTGGCCACTAGGGGCAACTCTGGGCTGGCCTACCGGAAGTTTGGACAATCCGGTGTGCCCTGAGAACGAGATATGTGCAGCTCCTATCAGGATTTGTCGGCACATTCGGGCGGCTTTGCTGGTCTTGTTTTATCATTGTCGAAATGTCTTGTAACCGGGATTCCGAGTCTGATCAGGTGTTCCTCGGAGAAGGAATATCCTTCATTGACCGTGAGAGCTTGTGATGGGCTAAGTTGGGACACCCCTACAGGGTATTATCTTTCGAAAGCCATGCCCGCGGTTATGTGGAAGATGGGAATTTATTAATATCCGGTTGTAGAGAACTTGACACTTGGCTTAATTAAAATGCATCAACCGCGTGTGTAGCCGTGATGTTCTCTTTTCGGCGGAGTCCGGGAAGTGAACACGGTTTTGGGTTATGTTTGACGTAAGTAGTCTTCAGGATCACTTCTTGATCACTTCTAGCTTCTCGACAGTTCCGTTGCTTCTCTTCTCGCTCTTATTTGCGTATGTTAGCCACCATATTCGCTTAGTGCTTGCTGCAACTCCACCTCATTACCCTTTCCTACCCATAAGCTTAAATAGTCTTGATCTCGTGGGTTTTGAGATTGCTGAGTCCTCGTGACTCACCAGATACTATCACAACAGTTGCAGGTCCCGATGATACCAGTGCAGGTGATGCAACCGAGCTCAGATGGGAGCTCAATGAAGATCTTGGTCGTTGCTATGTTTCGTTTCATGTTGATTAGTAGTGGAGCCCAGTTGGGACGATCGGGGATCTAGCAGTTGGGTTATCTTCTTTTCTTTTGGCTTCATCCGTAGTCGGACTTTGTGTGTGCTTTGAATGATGCATGAATTATATGTTCATTGTGTGAAGTGGCGATTGTAAGCCAACTCTTTATCCCAGTCTTGTTCATTACATGGGATTGTGTGAAGATGACCCTTCTTGTGACAAAACCACCATGCGGTTATGCCTCTAAGTCGTGCTTCGACACGTGGGAGATATAGCCGCATCGTGGGTGTTACAAGTTGGTAATTAGAGCCATCCCCGACTTAGGAGCCCCCTGCTTGATCGAATCCCTGGCGTTGTTGAGTCTAGAACAAAAATGTTTTTGAGTCTTAGGATTATATATATTCGAGAGTAGGATTATTTTTACTCCTCAACCCCTTCGTCGCTCTGGTGAGGTCTGCTGACGTAGATGTTTTGTCTTTCATCTCCTCAAAATTCACTACAAAAAAAAATTAGGATCACGCGGGTATCTTGGGATCATTCTGATATTCTTATGACGAGAACATTGTTCTTGGTGCCTCCTCACATTTAGGGGTTGTGGTAGTGTCCCGGGGAGTTGAGCTCCGAGGTGTTGTCGTCATAATTTTATCGTTGCAGCTCTGGAATACCTGAGTTTTGCCGACATCGAAAATCTCTTTTATGCAGTTGTTGGTGAGATAACCTCGAAGCCACCTAGTACTGGGGAGTTCGGGAGTATCGCCATAGCTCGTATAACATATGCTTTTCGAAGGTTGAGGTACACGATTTCCGAAGGTTTCTTGGTTATGTGTTGATGGATGGATACAACTTGGATGTAGGGATTGTTAGTTTTGGGTGAGATATATATTGCTTCCCCTGTATCCCCAACATCAGATTGCATAACCAGAAAGTTTCGGGAGTTTTATAGGTGGGAATTCAAGTAGCTCTAGTTTTTTTCCGACAGATGCATGATATGAGATTGGGGTTCGACGTCTAGTGGTCCGCCTATCCACGGTCGTTTTTACAGTGGTCTCGTTGTGTCTTAAAGAACCCTTGGCTATACTGGTTCGGGGATGCTTTGTATGTCATGTGCACTGCCTTGTACATGATGGTGTTGTACGATCGAGCCTGTGTGGGCCCCACCACAAAAACTTCGGACGAAATCGCTATCATATGTTTGTTTCGGCTTATTCTGCAAGCCAAACCCTTTGTTTTGTTTTATTTGTGGTATTCGAGTTGCTTCAAAGTCAAATGTTGAAACCATACCTTTCCTAAACGTTGTTCTCATATGGCTATGTGAATACTAATCCTTCTTGATCATCGAGATTGTCATGTCAATTCTTTTCCTACCTGCATGCTTCTCTTCAAGTGGATCCGATCATTTCAACATCCGCAAGATCAATTCTAAGTTTTCTCAACGGTATTCATTCCATCTGCCGCAAGTTGCCTTCCTTTACCCACCCTCCCACCCTTTTTCTTCAAGGACTCAGATTTCTTAATCATGTATCCTTTTATTTGTGAGAAGTCTCTTCATTCATTTCTTTCAATGTTCTTATCCGGTGATTTCCGATGAAGATGCTCAATGGTTTCAAGTTCATCATCCTTCATTGTTGTTTCTTCTCCAGTGGATCCAATTCAAACTTGTAGTGTTGATCATACTCTTTTCCTCGTGTCAAATGCTTTCTCATACCGGTGCACCTATCAATCACTCACCTCTTGCTATTCATTTGTTCCGGAGTGTTGAAGATATCTCAGAATATTTGTGAGTCCATTCTTAATCCGTTCGAGTTATTTCGAGGTTTTCTTCTCTCTTTCAAGCCATTTAATTCAACCGGTGCAATCCCCCCTTTCAATAAATTGTTCAATGGTGTTTTCTTTTGAGTGGGCCCTAACCCACAGGTCTTTTCTCATGATCTTACCTGACTCTTCTAATTATCAGGAGCCATTTGCAAATTCATATCCAAGTTTGACGTAAGAATGAATCTCATCAGTCTGCTGTTTTCCAAGATCGATCTCAAAATTATTATTTTTCAGTGTTTGCTCAACCTCTTTGTTTTTCATTCTCCCGGAGTATCTCAAAAATTCATGGTGGTTCTCATCATCATTCTCAACATTTGCAGACTGAAGAAGGATTTCTCCTAAATCTTGGTCCGTTCTCTTGAAGATTCATAGTTCAAGCTTGCCGCCATCCTCTCATAATTGTTTTTTTATTATTATTATGAGAGTTCTTTTCACCCATCCAGAGCAATTCAGGAGTCTCTTCAGTTTGATTCTCTAGAGCCCATCTTCTTAGAATTATTCATTCCAGCTTTCAGTTCTCGTTCTCCAAATCTTACCGGTGGATCGTTCAAGTTTACTCTAGTCAGCTCATGATCTCTTTGTTCTCTTGTATCTAAATTCTGTCAAGTATCTTCATATATTCTCCCATTCTTCTCGGTGAATTGTGCCTTTGCTACTTTCATTTTCAATTCTTACGGTGGTTCATTCAAGAGTTCTCTTCCTTGGTTATCATATCAATTCATTCATTATTTCCAATCCTATCGGTGGTCGTTGAAGACCTTCCTCAAGTTTACGCTATATCTCTCTTAATCCTTTCTACGAGAATAAGTAGTATGCCAAATCCGTTGCTTGTCATCAATTTAAACTGGTGAAGGATACACATAATGTAATTCTTATTATTGTTTCATCCAAGTGATTAATTTCTTCTTTCCGGAGTTGTTCATCATATCACATTCTCGGTTCGAGATGCTTCATCTTTTCTTTCCAGAGTTCCAAGTTTTCTGCATTATCTCGTCGCGAAGCTCCATCTAAATCATCGCAAGGCTTCACCTTGTGTTCTCAAATTCTCTTTCTTTCTATCATCCTTTTATTACCGTAGTTCTTCATAGAGGCTCTACATGGTGGTCGTCAAGGATTCTTTTCATTCCTCAATTGTTCTTCAAGTTTTCTCTCAAAGTTATGATCCGCCAAGCTATACTCAAAATTAAACATGGTGCTTAACACATGTTTTGTTTTGAGGAGTTCAAGCATTCTTTATCATGCATTCCAAAGTGAAATTCTTTCTACCTTACCTTTTGAGGTGGTGTTATATCATTCTTGACAATTTCCATTCATGTTTCGCGATTCACATGTTGTCAAGAATGAGGTATTTTAAATCCATTAATCTCTTCGTTGGAGTTATCTTGTGTCATATTTCACCTAAAGTCTTCCTTAAGGAATGTTGCTATTGTGATGTTTATCAATGACCCAAGTTATCTCTCCATCATCTTGGTGGAAGAAATTTTTCATCTTGTCGGTGTTATCAATTATATTATTTGTTTCCCTAGTGGCAGAATTTCACCTCAAATTTTGAGAAGTATTCCATAAGCCCACAACAAGCTTGTGCTTTCGTTGTTGGTTTTCAAACAACTCCGTTATAACTTTCTTAGAAGGGTGCTTTCCAAGCTCATTTGTGGCAGAAGTTGGCATTTTCTTCTCCATTCTGTTATTCCAATAATCTACCTTCTATTCTTTGTTCCGGAGGCATTGTGATGTTGCTCTTTTCACTCATCATCTCGAATTGTGAGGATCGTGTTCTTTTCCTTGCATATCCATTTAACCAGAGTGTTGTGTCTATGATTCCTCTTTTAACAGGAGTCTCATCTAAGTGCTTTCATTTTGCCAAGTTCATGTTCTATTCCTTCCATGTTCAACCGGAGTGCTGCCCGAATTCTTCCTCTCTCATCTTGTTTTAACCGGAGTGGTTTCGAATTCTATCTTGTCCATTAAACTCTTGATTCATGTCTTTGCAACCTTCAAGTTCTAATGTTGCTTGTTCCTCTTGTCTAATGGAGTGTTTTCAATCTCGTTCATCTCCCTTGTATTCTCTCTTTTAGTTTGTTCAATCTCTCAAGGTTCGTGGTTTCACTCGTTTGTCAAAGAAGCAACTTTATTTTACCTCTCCTCTTCCTTTTCCGTTTCTCTCCGGTGCCATCCTAGATCTCGGGACGAGATCCTCTTGTAGTGGTGGAGTGTTGTAATGCCCCAAGACCGACGCTTCAGAAGACTTCCATATTTTCGTGATCACCGTGTGTTTCTTTTGTGCTTGTTCTTTTATTTTTTTTGCTTTGCATCATGTCATCATGCCATCATGTCATTAATCTTTGCATCTCAACTCAACTAATAAATTACATAGATGGTTGATCTATTTAAATCGAGGGAAGGGTGACTTCTCTTTATAACATATCCTCCCAATATTAGGGAGCTATATTAAAATATTCCATTAACTTTGGAATCACCATAACACACTTGCAATTTAATTCTCATGCCTTTTGCTTCATGTTTGTTCTCCAAACTTTCTCCATATTTCTTTCTCCATTTATCGAGGCTCCTCCTAAAGTCTCAACATTTTTGGACACTCCTAAATCCTAGACTCCATTCAAACTCCTTTGCCGCAAGTTAAATAATTTTGGGTTTAACTTTGCCTATTTTGCTGGAACCACTTTTGTTGGGTTGGAAACATTCCATAAAGCCTTACAAAAATATCCCACCATTGTATTCTTCTCCATGGCCTCTTCTCTTGATTCTTTTTGGTCTCTCTCTATTTTTTCTGTAGGGAGTATATCAAGAGAGAGGGGAGCAGTGCATAGCCGAAGCCCGCTTAAGGCCCACTTGCGGCCTGACCTAGCCGGCCCAAGAGGCCTGCCCGATCTCCTCTTATCCACCCACTCGCCGATCCCCTCTCCCTCTCGATTCTTCCAGCGCCGCCACTCCACACACGCACTCACACAACTAGCGCCAGGAGGAGCGCCTGCGCCCAATCTCCTCGCTGCTACTTCCGCCATGACATCGCGCCCTACTTCTCCTCCCGCGCCGACGCCCTCCTTCGGCTGCTCGTGCCTGCAGCTCCGTCCGCGAGGTCGTGCAGCCATGGCACCACAGGAGCCTCGCACCCGCCCCCCTCGCCGAGGCCATGGCCGCTGCCGCGCCTTCTTGCCTCTGCGCCTTGCTCCCTCCTACCACCAAGCATCATCGTCGCACCCTCCTCCTTGCCTTGGAGCCCCGCGCCTCGTCCTCGTGTCTCCTGACTTGTCCCCGACCACAGCAAGGCCGCCGCTCCAGTCAAGTTCCTCGCCGGATCTGGCGACCTCCGCCTTGAACCTGCCGTCTTCGTCCTGTTTCAGGACTTCTCCATCCACACCCTCCTCCACTAGCAGCGTCGCTGCCCTGCCGGAGCTCCTTCCTCAGCGCCATATCCCACCTTCGCCTCGGCCTCATCCAGGAGATGAGCGAACGCATCTTCCCCGCGTTGACTTCTCCGGCATCGCTCTGTGCTGCCCTGCATTGAGCAGAGCTGCTGCTCGCTTGGATTGCTGCTCGGCCAAGACGAAGACTGCCATGTACCACGTCGCCTCACTGGATCGTCGAGATCGTCTCGGCTTGCGCCAAGTACAGGGGAGGCCTGTGCGTTTCCGTTGCTTCATACTCGTTGAATCGTCAAGGCCCTCTGTTCGACTCCGTGTACAACTACATGGTGAGACACCAAGTACCACGACTATAGTCGTTGCCCCGAGGACACCGAGTATGACTACACACGACGATGCGCCAAGTACCTCTACCCATGACCCGAGAATGTCTACGACCCGTGTACAACTACAGTCACCAAGACCGGACCGACAAGTTCCCCAACAACGTGTGTACCACTACCGTCGATCCTCGAAGACTCCATGGACTTCAAGTACCTCGTCGTGACCCCGAACATCTATGAAAAGTGAACCACTACTTCCACTACCGTCGCCGTGTACCACTACTTCCACTACCGCCGCGAGAACGTCTACTTCCCCTACACCGCATCAAACTCGATCCGCCCCGAAAATGCACGCTTCGAAGGTATAACCCCGAGACGACCGCCCGTGAATGAATGCTTGTGTGTTGTATGAGATGCTCGAGTTTTGCACCGTGATCGAATTGTCTTTGCACGTTCCTCGTTTGCCTTGCCACCATCATGTGGGACACCCGGTATCCGAGATCACCCCACCATGTCTAGCATGTTGCGCACATCCGCACGCCTCCTTTTGCACCGGTATCTCCATGAGCTACCGGAACCGATATGTTGCCGTGGCATCATTTTCGAATTTTTCGCCGTGACACCCTTTCTTTCCGCCACGGTGACAATTGCCTCGTATCTTGCTCATGCAACATTTTCATAAAATTGCATAAAACTTGCATATGTCATCCGCATCATGTTAACAACATTTAAATGGTTAAAATTGTGTTTGCATTATATTGCTAAATGACATATGGGGATTTTCCGGAATTATTGTTTGTTGTTTCTGGCCTCACTTAAACTTGCCTAGATAGTTAGTTTATTTATGCTTCACCTCTTGCCATGTTTATAACAACATGTAATATTGTTGTGTTCCTAAACGAGAGAGAACTAAATAATTTATGTGGTGTTTCGTCAATATGAAACTCGTTGCATATTGAGCTCCACTTAACTTGTAGTATTGTTTGTTGCACTTTGCCATGCCATGCCTCTTTAAACCGGACATGCATCATATTTGTTTGTGCATCATGACATGTTTATGCTTGTGTGTTTACCATGTTGTTTGCTTCTTTCCGGTTTGCTTCTCTCGTTAGCTTCGGTTTCGTTCCGGAGTTGTGAGGATTTGTTCGACTACATCCGGTTGTCTTCTTCGTGGACTCGTTCTTCTTCCTTGTGGGATCTCAGGCAAGATGACCATTACCCTCGATATCACTTCTATCTTTGCTTGCTAGTTGTTCATTCTATCTCTATGTCGTGCTACCGACCACTTGTCATATCATGCCTCCCAAATTGCCATGTCAGCCTCTAACCTTTTCACCCTTCCTAGCAAACCGTTGCTTGGCTATGTTACCGCTTTTGCTCAGCCTCTCTTATAGCGTTGTTAGTTGCAGGTGAAGTTGAAGATTCCTCCATGATGGACAAGATTATGTTGGGATATCACAATATCTCTTATTTAATTAATGCATCTATATACTTGGTAAAGGGTGGAAGGCTCGGCCTTATGCCTGGTGTTTTGTTCCACTCTTGCCGCCCTAGTTTCCATCATACCGGTGTTATGTTCCTTGATTTCGCTTTCCTTACGCGGTTGGGTGATTTATGGGACCCCCTTGACAGTTCGCTTTGAATAAAACTCCTCCAGCAAGGCCCAACCTTGGTTTTACCATTTGCCTACCTAAGCCTTTTTCCCTTGGGTTCTGCAGACTC
>NC_057801.1:379034665-379051593 GCF_018294505.1 Triticum aestivum
CGGGGCCAGTACTCATCGTGAGTGTTGGTCCAACCTGTCAGCCGCCGGTGGCCACCAGGGGCAACTCTGGGCTGGCCTACCAGAAGTTTGGACAATCCGGTGTGCCCTGAGAACGAGATATGTGCAGCTCCTATCAGGATTTGTCGGCACATTCGGGCGGCTTTGCTGGTCTTGTTTTACCATTGTAGAAATGTCTTGTAACCGGGATTCCGAGTCTGATCGGGTCTTCCTGGGAGAAGGAATATCCTTCGTTGACCGTGAGAGCTTGTGATGGGCTAAGTTGGGATACCCCTGCAGGGTATTATCTTTCGAAAGCCGTGCCCATGGTTATGTGGCAGATGGGAATTTGTTAATATCCGGTTGTAGAGAACTTGACACTTGGCTTAATTAAAATGCATCAACCGCGTGTGTAGCCGTGATGGTCTCTTTTCGGCGGAGTCCGGGAAGTGAACACGATTTTGGGTTATGTTTGACGTAAGTAGTCTTCAGGATCACTTCTTGATCACTTCTAGCTTCTCGACCGTTCCGTTGCTTCTCTTCTCGCTCTTATTTGCGTATGTTAGCCACCATATTTGCTTAGTGCTTGCTGCAACTTCACCTCATTACCCTTTCCTACCCATAAGCTTAAATAGTCTTGATCTCGCGGGTTTTGAGATTGTTGAGTCCTCGTGGCTCACCAGATACTATCACAACAGTTGCAGGTCCCGATGATACCAGTGCAGGTGATGCAACCGAGCTCAGATGGGAGCTCAATGAAGATCTTGGTCGTTGCTATGTTTCATTTCATGTTGATCAGTAGTGGAGCCCAGCTGGGACGATCGGGGATCTAGCAGTTGGGTTATCTTCTTTTCTTTTGGCTTCGTCCGTAGTCGGACTATGTGTGTGCTTTGAATGATGTATGAATTATATGTTCATTGTGTGAAGTGGTGATTGTAAGCCAACTCTTTATCCCAGTCTTGTTCATTACATGGGATTGTGTGAAGATGACCCTTCTTGTGACAAAACCACCATGCGATTATGCCTCTAAGTCGTGCTTTGACACGTGGGAGATATAGCTGCATCGTGGGTGTTACAACAATCCACTCTTCTTCTTCCTCTCAAGTGGCCGCAAAGCAGCAGAAGTTTTTGCTTCCTCCACCTCCTCTGTTTTATCCGCCCTATCAGCAGAAGCAGTCAGGTGGTCGTTGTTCTACCCACCCACCCAACCCAGTGTACCAGCAGAGCTCTCAGGCTCCGACGACAGGCAGTCCTCCTCCTCACCCACTTTGATAGGTCACTTGTCACAAATGCGGTATGAAAGGTCACTACTCCAACAAGTGCTTCAACCAGAGGTGCCTTCTACGTCCTCCTCATGTCCGACCAGCAAGCAATGCAGTTGTAAAGCACAATCCCTAGTATGCAAAGGTGAGCATGATGAATTTAACTCAAGTAGAGGATTCTTCAGAAGTGATCATGGGTAACCTTTCAATTAACTCATTTCCTGCTAGAGTGTTGTCGATACTGGTGCGTCGCAATGTTTCATGTCAACACTGTTCTTTACCAAGCATGATTTTCCTTCGTCATATCTGGATAGATAGTTAGCAGTTGTTTCCCCGGGTAATCACATGAGCTCTCGTTTGGTGGTTCCGGATGTCACCGTCAAGATGATCAACTATTCTTTTTCGGCTTCTTTGACTGTTCTTTGCAATTCTGATAATGATATTATGCTCGACATGGATTGGCTTTATAAATACAAGGCTTTTCTTAATTGTGTTGACAAGGAAGTCAAATTGACTCATCTGTCCAAAGAGGTGATTATCTTTGCGGCTCGTGATAACACCAGTCGGCTATTCTCTCTCAATGAGCAAGGCGAGATTAATGTGAAGGAAATATGCCCTAGAGGCCATAATAAAGTTGTTATTTTTATTTCCTTATATCATGATAAATGTTTATTATTCATGCTAGAATTGTATTAACCGGAAACTTAGTACATGTGTGAATACATATACAACATAGTGTCCCTAGTATGCCTCTACTTGACTAGCTCGTTAATCAAACATGGTTCTGTTTCCTAACCATAGACATGTGTTGTCATTTGATGAACGGGGTCACATCATTAGGAGAATGATGTGATGGACAATACCCACCCGTTAGCTTAGCATTATGATCATTATAGTTTCATTGATACTGCTTTCTTCATGACTTATACACGTTCCATAGACTATGAGATTATGCAACTCCCAAATACCGGAGGAACACCATGTGTGCTATCAAACGTCACAACATAACTGGGTGATCATAAAGATGCTCTACATGTGTCTCCGAAGGTGTTTGTTGGGTTGGCATAGATCGAGAATAGGATTTGTCACTCCGTGTATCAGAGAGGTATCTCCAGGCCCGCTCGGTAATGCTCATCACTATAAGCCTTGCAAGCAATGTGACTAATGAGTTAGTTGTGGGATGAAGCATTACGGAACGAGTAAAGAGACTTGCCGGTAACGAGATTGAACTAGGTACGATGATACCGACGATCGAATCTCGGGAAAGTAACATACCGATGACAAAGGGAACAACGTATGTTGTTATGCGGTTTGACCGAGAAAGATCTTCATAGAATATGTGGGAGCCAATATGAGCATCCAGGTTCCGCTATTTGTTATTGACCGGAGATGTGTCTCAGTCATGTCTACATAGTTATCGAACCCGTAGGGTCCGCACGCTTAATGTTCGATGAGGATATGTATTATGAGTTATGTGTTTTCGATGACCGAAGTTTATTTGGAGTCCCGGATGAGATCACGGACATGATGAGGAGAATCGAAATGGTTGAGACATAAATATTGATATATTGGACGGCTATATTCGGACACTGGAAATGTTCTGGAAAAGTTTCGGATAAAACCAGAGTGCCGGAGGGTTACCGGAACCCCCGGGGGAACTAATGGGCCTCATGGGCCTTGGTTGAGAGAGAGACGGGCGGCCAGGGCAGGCCGCGCCGCCCTCCCCCTTGGGTCCGAATTGGACTAGGAAGGGGAGGGGCGGCGCCTCCCTTTCCTTCTCCCTCTCACTCTCCTTCCTTCCCCCTCTCTCCTTCTTGGTGGAATCCTAGTAGGACTAGTAGTCCTAGTAGGACTCCCCTTGTGGGGCGCGCCCTAGGAGGGCCGGCCGGACTCCCCCTTGCTCCTTTATATACGGGGGCAGGGGGCACCCTAGAACACACAGTTTCTCTCCCAACCGTGTGCGGTGCCCCCTCCATAGTTACACACCTCGATCATATCATCGTAGTGCTTAGGCGAAGCCCTGCGCCGGTAGCATCATCATCACCACCATCAGATCGTCGTGCTAACGGAACTCACCGTCGTCCTCAACTGTATCAAGAGCACGAGGGATGTCATCGAGCTGAACGTGTGGTGAACACGGAGGTGCCGTATGTTTGGTACTTGATTGGTTGGATTGCGAAGAAGTTTGACTACATCAACCGCGTTATTAAAGCGCTTCCGCTTTCGGTCGACGAGGGTACATGGACACACTCTCCCCTCTCGTTGCTATGCATCATCTAGATAGATCTTGCGTGATCGTAGGAATTTTTTTAAAATTACTGCATTCCCCATCAGTGGCATCCGAGCCAGGTCTATGCGTAGATGTTATATGCACGAGTAGAACACAATGAGTTGTGGGCGATAATATTCATACTGCTTACCACCAATTTCTTACTTTGATTCGGTAGTATTGTTGGATGAACCGGCCCGGACTGACATTACATGACCGCATTCATGAAACTGGTTCTACCGACATGTTTTTGCACAAAGGTGGCTGGCGGGTGTATGTTTCTCCAACTTTAGTTGAATCAAGTTTGACTACAACCGGTCCTTGTTGAAGGTTAAAATAGCACACTTGACGAAAAATCGTTGTGGTTTTGATGCGTAGGTAAGAACGGTTCTTGTTAGAAGCCCGTAGTAGCCACGTAAAACTTGCAACAACAAAGTAGAGGACATCTAACTTGTTTTTGCAGGGCTTGCCATGATGTGATATGGTCAAAGCATGATGTGATACAAATTGTTGTATGAGATGATCATGTTTTGTAACAAAGTTATCGGCAACTGGCAGGAGCCATATGGTTGTCGCTTTATTATATGCATGCAATCGCCCTGTTATTGTTTTAATTTATCACTAAGCGGTAGCGATAGTCGTAGGAACAATAGTTGGTGAGACGACAATGATGCTATGATGGACATCAAGGTGTGTTGGTGATGACGAAGATCATGATAATGCTTCGGTGATGGAGATCATGAGCACAAGATGATGATGGCCATACCATGTCACATATTTTGATTGCATGTGATGTTTATCTTTTATGCATCTTATTTTGCTTAGTACGGCGGTAGTAATATAAGATGATCCCTTACTAAAATTTCAAGGTATAAGTGTTCTCCTTGAGTATGCACCGTTGTGGCAGTTCTTCGTGCTGAGACACCACGTGATGACCGGGTGTGATAATCTCTATGTTCACATACAATGGGTGCAAGCCAGTTTTGCACACACATAATACTCGGGTTAAACTTGACGAGCCTAGCATATGCAGATATGGCCTCGGAACACCGGAGACCGAAAGGTCAAGTGTGAATCATATAGTAGATATGATCAACATAGTGATGTTCACCATTGAAAACTACTCCATCTCACGTGATGATCAGACATGGTTTAGTTGATTTGGATCACGTGATCATTTAGACGACTAGAGGGATGTCTATCTAAGTCGGAGTTCTTAAGTAATATGATTAACTGAGCTTTAATTTATCATGAAATTAGTCCTGATAGTATTTTGCGAATTATGTTGTAGATCAATAGCTCGCGTTATAGCTTCCCTATGTTTTTATATGTTCCTAAAGAAAACTAAGTTGAAAGATGATAGTACCAATGATGCGGACTAGGTCCATGATCTGAGGTGTATCCTCATTGCTGCACAAAAGAATTATGTCCTTGATGCACCGCTAGGTGACAAACTTATTGCAGGAGCAATTGCAGACGTTATGAACGTTTGGCTAGCTCAATATGATGACTACTTGATAGTTTAGTGCACCATGCTTTACGACTTAGAACCGGGACTTCAAAAACATTTTGAACGCCACAGAACATATGAGATGTTCCAAGAGCTGAAATTGGTATTTCAGATTCATGCCCGTGTCAAGAGGTATGATACCTCTGACAAGCATTTTGCCTAAAAGATGGAGGAGAATTGCTCAACTAGTGAGCATGTGCTCAGAATGTCTGGGTACTACAATCGCTTGAATCAAGTGGGAGTTAGTCTTCTAGATAAGATAAGTGCTTGACAGAGTTCTCTTGTCACCATCACCAAGTTACTGGAACTTCGTGATGAAATATAGTATGCAAGGGATGACGAAAACGATTCCTGAGCTCTTCGTGATGCTGAAATTGATGAAGGTAGGAATCAAGAAAGAGCATCAAGGTTGATGATTAAACAAGATCACTAGTTTCAAGAAAAGGGCAAAGGGAAAGAAAGGGAACTTCAAGAAGAATGGCAAGCAAGTTTTCACTCCCGGGAAGAAGCCCAAAGCAAGACCCAAGCCTGAAACTGAGTGCTTCTACTACAAAGGAAATGGTCACTAGAAGTGGAACTGCCCCAAATATTTGGTGGATAAGAAGGATGGCAAAGTGAACAAAGGTATATTTGATATACAGGTTATTGATGTGTACCTTACTAGTGTTCATAGTAGCCCCTGGGTATTTGATACTTGTTCGGTTGCTAAGATTAGTAACTCGAAACAGGAGTTACAGAATAAACAGATACTAGTTGGGTGACAATGTGTGTTGGAAGTGGTTCCAAGATTGATATGATCATCATCGCACACTCCTTATACTTTCGGGATTAGTGTTGAACCTAAATAAATGTTGTTTGGTGTTTGTGTTGAGCATGAATATGATCAGATCATGTTTATTGCAGTACGGTTATTCATTTAAGACAAAGGATAATTGTTATTCTCTTTACATGAATAAAACCTTCTATGTTCATACACCCAATGCTGATGGTTTATTGAATCTCAATCGTAATGATACAAATATTCATAATATTGATGCCAAAAGATGCAAAGTTGATGATGATAGTGCAACTTATTTGTGGCACTGCCGTTTGGGTCATATCGGTGTAAATTGCATGAAGAAACTCCATAAAGATGGACTTTTGGAATCACTTGATTATGAATCATTTGATACTTGCGAACCGTGCCTTATGGGCAAGATGATTAAAACTCCGTTCTCCAGAACAATGGAACGAGCTAATGACTTACTGGAAATAATACATATCGATGTATGCAGTCCGATGAATGTTAAGGCTCGTGGCGGGTATCATTATTTTCTGACCTTCACAGATGATTTGGGCAGATATGGGTATATCTACTTAATGAAACACAAGTCTGAAACATTTGAAAAGTTCAAAGAATTTCAGAGTGAAGTGGAGAATCATCATAACAAGAAAATAAAGTTTCTACGATCTGGTCGTGGAGGAGAATATTTGAGTTACGAGTTTGGCCTTCATTTAAAACAATGTTGAATAGTTTCACAGCTCACGCCACCTGGAACACCACAGCATAATGGTGTGTACAAACATGGTAATTGCACTTTATTAGATATGGTGCGATCTATGATGTCTCTTACCGATTTACCACTATCGTTTTGGGATTATGCATTAGAGACAGCTGCATTCACGTTAAACAGGGCACCGTCAAAATCCATTGAGATGGCACCGTATGAACTGAGCTATGATGTCTCTTACCGATTTACCACTATCGTTTTGGGATTATGCATTAGATACAGCTGCATTCACATTAAACAGGGCACCGTCAAAATCCGTTGAGATGGCACCGTATGAACTGTGGTTTGGCCACAAACCTAAGCTGTCATTTCTTAAAGTTTGGGGCTGCGATGCTTATGTGAATAAGCTTCAACCTGATAAGCTCGAACCCAAATCGGAGAAATGCGTCTTCATAGGATACCCAAAGGAAATTGTTGGGGTACACCTTCTGTCACAGATCCGAAGTTAAGATATTCGTTGCTAAAATGGATCCTTTCTAGAGAAGGAGTTTCTCTCCAAAGAAGTGAGTGGGAGGAAAGTCGAACTTGATGAGGTAATTGTACCTTCTTCCGAATTGGAAAGTAGTTCATCACAGAAATCAGTTCTAGTGAATCCTACACCAATTAGTGAGGAAGCTAATGATGATGATCATGAAACTTCAGATCAAGTTACTACCGAACCTCGTAGGTCTTCCAGAGTGCGATCTGCACCAGAGTGGTACGGTAATCCTGTTCTGGAAGTCATGTTACTAGACCATGATGAACCTACGAACTATGAGGAAGCAATGATGAGCCCAGATTCTGCAAAATGGATTGAGGCCATGAAATCTGAGATGGGATCCATGTATGAGAACAAAGTGTGGACTTTGGTGGACTTGCCCGATGATCGGCAAGCCATATTAAATAAATGGTTCTTCAAGAAGAAGACTGGCGCTGATAGTAGTGTTACTATCTACAAAGCTCGACTTGTCGCAAAAAAGGTTTTCGACAAATTCAAGGTGTTGACTACAATGAGATTTTCTCAACCGTAGCGATGCTTAAGTCCGTCGGAATCATGTTAGCAATTGCCATATTTTATGAAATCTGGCAAATGGATGTCAAAATTGCATTTCTTAAATGGATATTTCTTAAAGAAGAGTTGTATATGACGCAACCAGAAGGTTTTGTCGATCCTAAAGGTACTAACAAGGTGTGCAAGCTCCAGCGATCCATCTATGGACTGGTGCAAGCATCTCGGAGTTGGAATATACACTTTGATGAGTTGATCAAAGCATATAGTTTTATACGGACTTGCAGTGAAGCCTGTATTTACAAGAAAGTGAGTGGGAGCACTACAACCTTTCTGATAAGTATATGTGAATGACATATTTTTGATCGGAAATGATGTAGAATTTAATGGAAAGCATAAAGGAGAGTTTGAAAGGAGATTTTCAAAGAAAGACCTCTGTGAAGCTGCTTACATATTGGGCATCAAGATCTATAGAGATAGATCAAGACGCTTGATAAGTTTTTCAATGAGTATATACCTTGACAAGTTTTTGAAAGAGTTCAAAATGGATTAGTCAAAGAAAGAGTTCTTTCCTATATTAGAAGGTGTAAAGTTGAGTAAGACTCAAAGCCCGACCACGACAGAAGATAGAAAGAGAATGAAAGTCATTCCCTATCCCTCGGTCATAGGTTCTATAAAGTATGTCATGCTATGTACCAGACCAGTTGTGTGCCTTGCTATGAGTTTGGCAAGGGGGTACGATAGAGATCGAGGAGTGGATCACTGTATACCGGTCAAAGTTATACTTAGTTACCTAAGAGGACTAAGGAAGTATTTCTCAGTTATGGAGGTGATAAAGAGTTTGTCGTAAAGAGTTATGTCCATGCAAGCTTTTACACCGATCCAGATGACTCTAAGTCTAAATCTGGATACATATTGGAAGTGGGAGCAATTAGCTAGAGCAGCTCCATGCAGAGCATTGTAGACATAGAATATTTGCAAAATACATACGGATCTGAATGTGACATACCCGTTGACTAAACTTCTCTCATGAGCAAAACAGTAATCTTTGGGTGTTAATCACATAGCGATGTGAACTAGATTATTGACTCTATGTCGGTGTACTAAAGTAGGGGCACTCCTTTGTACCCCTTACTTGTGCACGGGCAGTCAGAGTCGCGCCCGCGACCACACTTAGCAGGGCAGAGGGAGGGGTCAAGGCCGTAGGATGGTCAAAGCGACACCAAGGCAGAGACATGAAGAGCAAGAGGACAGGCTCCCCCGGCAGGACCTTTGCCGGGGCAGCCTTCGCAGCCACGGCAAAAACCTTGCCAGGACGACTTGCCCAACCCCAACGGAGCGCGCCACCCTCGAGCCCAAGGTTTCCGACAACCACATTGGAACCAAGGCTCGGGAGGCACCTCCATGATGGCATGCAGATCTTTGTGAAGACAAGAAGCACACAGAGTTGGATGAGGATTAGAAGACGATGAGCCTCGGCAAAACCCTTGTCGAGGGCATCCACGAGACCTCCGGCAAGATCCTTACCGGGGACGACCACGGTGCAACAGCAAGGCCCTTGTCGAGGACATCCGCGGAGCCACAGCCAGGCCCACACCCACCAAGGTTCCACCACCACTCCCATGCAGCTGCCAGCCTACTAGCTAGGCAGGCATCTGCATGTCGACATGAGGCTTCCAGGCCAACTCAGCGCGTGCCTACGTGGTGGCATGCAAATCTTTGTGAAGGCCCTACCACCGCGCCACCTTAGTAGCTTGCCAGCCTACATGGCACCATGCGCACCGCTGGCCTGGACGTGTGTCAGAGCAAGGTGGGGTGGCGGCGGACGGGACAGGGGCTGGTTTCCGTCCCCGATAAAGTGAGAGGGACACCTGAGAGGCGCATTTAATGCGTCTTGTCCCGTAATGGCTAAGCGATAAGCTTAGCCACTGTACACCGATGCCACCTCCTATGTGCCACTGTAGTGATCCCCTTGACCATAAAGGAGGCCCAAGGCATCCAGGAGAAGGATTCAGACCCTTGGACAAGTTACACTCATCGTAGCTAGCTCAAGAAATTCAAGAACACTCAAATAGACACAAAAGCAGGACTAGGGTATTATGCATCCTCGTGGCCCGAACTTGGGTGGCCCGTGTGCTTGTGTTGATTGCTGATCCCGCTCTTCTCATGACCCCGCGCCTCGCAACGTAGTAGGGATTCCCGTGATACCATAGGTGTCGTTTCCACCGACATCTTTGGCGCGCCAGGTAGGGGGCGCAGTCGTGAGAATCTGGTTCGGTTGTCAGCCCAGCAGTTCTATCTCGCCATGGCTTCCAAGGAAGAAGGCGACCAAGCGAGCAACACTGTCGGCAGATGCAGCAAGCATTCGCGCGACGACAAGAAAGCTAAGTCATGCAAAAACTCTGAGTAATTCCTTTTTATAAGGTTATCCTCCTCGGAGATCTTTCCTTTGTATGAGAAACATGCACGCAGTGGGGCCCTTCCATTATTAGTGACGCCCTTGGTCTGTTTCGAGTCCACTCAACAGATCGAGCGGCTACGTCGAGGTAGGGTGGCCTTCCGCTATTGGCAATGCTCTCGCTCTGTCTCCGGCAAGGTGGTTCGCACGGCAGCAAGCACACCCTGCTGGCCGCTAAAGGATCCGTTCTTCAAAGCGCTGTGGTTTGGGTTTACGTGCCGGCAAGCCTTCCCAATTGGCGTAGGGTGGACGTACAACGAGAGGTTGAACACGGAAATAACATGCATCATTTTAAAACACTGCAGAGTTATATTACATCAATTGTTGCTGTGGTTCTAACTAAGGATAAACATTGTCTTGGTCATGAACCTGCAGTGGCGATAAGAAACGAGATGCCTAATCCCGGCGCTGGCCCTCTACCCTGTGAATTCCGCGAACGCGGCTGATGATGGGCTCGATACGCTCCTCGAGCGCCGTGAGGTCTGCATCCTCCGGCAAGCTATCCAGCGCAGCGTCGAAGTCAAGGTTGGGGTTCCAGTATGCCAGCTTGGTGAGGACCTTGGTCATGGCGCCGCGACAAAATATCCGGGCCTCGCTGGCCAGGGAGCTCGCCCAGTTGGAGTTGAATCATTCCAGGGCTCCAAGAATGCCCTCAAAGAACAGGGTCAGCTTGGTGTTGGGGCTCACATTTGCTTTCGGGGCATACCTCACGTCTGGCATCCCCATGTCGGCTAGCTGCTTGGTGATCCTATTGGCGATGTCGGCGAGGCGGCTGATCCAGAGGTTCTCGCCCTTCATGAAATCCTCATGGTTGGCGGCGTCGTTCTTCCGTAGCTGCCTCTCCTCTGCCAGGCTCTTCGTCAGGGTTCCCTCCCGGGTCCTGACCTCCGACAACATCCCCTCAAGGCCCTCCAACTTCAGCTTCAGGTCCTTGATGGACTCTATGGCGCGGGAGAGCTGTTCGGCCTTGACAAGGACGTCGGTCTGCGTCACCGTCAGGGCGTAGTTGAACGTGTCCTTCTCCTTCACCAGCTCCTCGGTCCTGTTCTTCAGGCCATCCCACTCCACCTCCAGCTCCTTCACCTTGTCGCCGTGGGCCAAAGCTTGGGCATCAAGCGCTTCCTTGTGCTTCTGCTCCAGCTCCTGGGTCCATGCCGCGGCAAGCTTCTCGACCTCCTCGTCCATGCCGCGGAGTGTCGCAGCAAGCACAGCCTCACGGGCGACGAGGTCCTCCTGCTGAGAGTCCAGCTCGGCCTGGTGCTGGGACCGGGCGGCCTCGGCCTTGGAGGCCTCTTCCCTCGCGGCCTCCTGGGCTTTCTTGATGTCGGCCTACTTCAGGAGAAGCTCCAGCTCGCGCTCCGTCAGCTGGCCTTGGGCGGCCTTCAACTCCTCGTGGGCCTGGCGGAACCAGGCCTATGCCTCGGCTACACGCTCCCCGAGGTCTGCCTCTGCCTTGCCCGCCATCGCCTCCCTGGACTTTGCATTGTCCAGGTGGACGCAATGGAGCACCTTCAGCTTCCAGAAGCTGGTGCCCATGGCCCAAAGAAGCTGCTCCTCCTGGGTGCCACCGCCACCGGCGCTTGGTTCCTCGACGACCTCTAGCCCGGTGGCGGCGAGCATTTCATCGTCGAACACCTCCCCCTCGGCCAGTGCCCTGGTGCTCACCGTCCCTGGGAAGTGGACGAACAAGTCGTCGCCCACCTTCAGATACTTGCTTGAGCCAGAGGAAGCGGACAAGGAGGGTTGGTCATCAACCACCTCCTCCCCGGCAGCACCCTTGCCGGCCTCCTTGGCGGGAGCCTCGCCGGTCTCTCCGGCAAGCCCCTTGGCGGCATCCTCGGCCGTGGTCTTGGCGGCTTCCTCAGTGGCGATCTTTTCGGCCTCAACCTCGGCGTCCTTGGCGACCTCCATGATCACACTGTCGATGTCCCCTTGGTCCGCCAAGGGAGGATCTAGATGCCAGAAGGGAGGATGAGGCGAGGCCAAGATCAAGGTTCAAAAAAAGAAAAAGAGTAAGGAAAATCAGATGACTCACCCGTGTCGGGTTGAGAAGAAGTGGCCCCCTCCCCTCCAACATCTGTTGCCGGGACGGGGCCACCAGTGCCCAAGTCTACCTCCTCCTCCTCCGTGCGCACGAGCTCGGTGTCTGGCACCCTTGCTGGAGACACCCCTCAAGGCGGTGTGGTCGATGGGGGTGGCGTGGTGGGGGTGGCCCTTGGTGGCTCCTCCTGTTGTCGCCCTCCTCCTGCAGCCACGACAAGGTCAGTACCAAAAAATCACACCCCAGCGCACGTTGATGGGGAGTAGGTGCTGAACGCACGCTGGGGCTGAGCCAGGGGCTGTGCCGCGGGCTGCTGTCCGGGCTTCTCACCACCACCAGCGGCGCCTTTGAGGTACCCACCGGGGGTTGGCTACCCGTCTAGGCCTTGGCCTTCTTCGCCGCCCGCTGGGCCAGCGTCTCCATTTCCCTGCAAAGACAAAAACGAATCAAGGAAGGCGGCACGATTGGAGAGGACGGGAACGATGAGGGGCAGAATGCTTACTCGTCCTCCACCTCCTCTTCTGTTGCCTTCCTCTTCCTCCTCGGGCTAAGGGACGAAAAGTCGAAGGCGACCTCCGTGCTGGAGTTTGCGGGTGGAGGGGAAGGCGATGGAGTCTGGTAGCGTTTGGATGAAGAAGAGGCGGTCGCCTTCTTCTTCGCCACTGCGCCCTTCTTCTTCACCGCCGCGGCCCTCGTCATGCACGCGGTTTCCCCCTGAACCCCTGGCTGCGGCTCGGCCCTGCCGGACCAGACCGGCACGCCAGCGCTGGCCCGACGTAGGACGCGTCCTTTCTCCATAGCCGAGGGGGCGTCAGCCTCGGCCTCCTCCTCGGATGATTCCTCGACCATGTCCTCAACAAGGGGGGCATCGGTGCTGACGCCGCTCGCCTCCCTAGCAGACTTCACCCACTGGGTGAGCTCCTTCTCCTCTATGGCCACGGTGGCCTCAATCTCCATGCCGCCGGCGTCGCCGGCCACCCTGGCAAGCTCTGCCTCCGTCACTCTGGCGGCGGTGTAGTTCAGCTCCTCCTGGGTGGTGTCCTAGATGAGCACCGGCTCATCATGATCGAGAACTTTGACCAAGTTGTCGAAGAACTCCTGCACCTCGCGTGCCAGGGGCTCGACCCATGCTGGGTCAGGACCGTGCGCATTGAAGACTGGCATCATGGCGAGGATGTCGGCCTACCGGGAGTTGTTGCTCAGCAGGACCACTCCCGGTGGCAGCCCGAACAAGGGCCCCTTGATGGCCTTGCTGGACTTTGCGGCCTTGCCGGTCCTCTCCACCCTGCCATCGGCGAACACATCGAGCTGGAAGAGCCTCCGGCAATACTAGGAGTGCCCCATCACCATGAGGTTGTGCTTCAGACCGGTGTGGAGCCTCATGATGTCAGCCGCGTTCCTGAAATTCCAGGCCGGCCTTCCCTTGTTGTGCAGCAGAACGATTCGGCGGAGGATGAAATCCGCCCCAATCATCTCGAGGTGAGCCCGGCCTCGGTGAGGCGGCGAATCCTGGTGGTGGCGATCGAAAACTTCTTGTCATCGGCGTCGAGGTTGCTCCAGTCTGCGCCACGGGTCGGCGGCTCCCGACGAACACCCCGGCAGAACTCCGGTGGGTTCTCTTCCACGATCCAGTACCACCGACCCCGCCACTCCTCTCATCTCTCCTTCACGGCACCCTCTGGGTATGCGCTTTTTCCTTGGGCCCTCGGGATCCAGGCGACGCTCCCAGTAAGGGCGCCCCCGGGTTGGATGCGGGGGGAGAAGTAGTGGCGGAAAAGGGCCATGCTGGGGAACACCCCAGCGAAGCCCTCGCAGAGGTGGGCAGAGCACGCCACAGCATTCGGCATGAGATCCAACAGATGGAAGCCAAAAGTGCACATGACATCATTGAAGAAGTCGGAAAAAGGGGGGCAGAGCCTGTAGAAGAAGAAGTCGACGAAGAATGGGTACCGTTTTGCGCCACCCTTGTTGCAATCAGCAGGGATGACGCGCGTCGCATGGTGCCCCTCCATCTCCGTCCCCCACAAAGGCTTAAATTAGTCCTTGAGGTCGAAGACGTCGATTGACGATAGGATAAAATAGGTGAACTACGCCTGCCGCGCCACCGCCTCGCTCTTTGGCATCTCCTTCTCCTTTGTGTCCTTGGCTACACCCTTGCCCTTGCCAGATTTAGGCGCCATGGTGGCTGGGGAGAGGGCGAGGGGTCGAAGGCAGTGGGGGGCGCAGCAGCAGCGAGCAGGAATGAAAGCTTGAGGAGGAAGAAGATGGGGACGGCGATGCCGAGATTGGGGAAAGCACAGGGGGTAAATGAGCCGCGTGCCCGCAGTTATTCCTTTTTATGGGGAAGGCGTGGGTCGCCTCTTTACCATTTATTACGACATGACACATGCCTGCAGGAACCGCCCCATGCATGCGCCCCATGTCACACACGACCCCCACGACACACATTCAACGCGGGTCGTGGGGAAGCGCAACGGACAAAATAAGTTACTGCGGTAAAAACTGCCCCGCCTGCCCGCGCACCGTTTTGGGCCTAGCCCAACAACGCGTTATGCTTATGTGTGGCCCACACCCGGGGGCTCCTTTCGGTGTACTAAAGTAGGGGCACTCCTTTGTACCCCTTACTTGTGCACGGGCAGTCAGAGCCACGCCTCGGCCACACTTAGCAAGGCAGAGGGAGGGGTCAAAGCCGCAGGATGGTCAAAGCGACGCCAAGGCAGAGACACGCAGAGCAAGACGGCAGGCTCCCCCGGCAGGACCTTTGCCGGGGCAGCCTTCACAGCCACGGGAAGAACCTTGCCGGGACGACTTGCCCAACCCCAACGGAGCGCGCCACCCTCGAGCCCAAGGTTTCTGACAACCACATTGGAACCAAGGCTCGGGAGGCACCTCCATGATGGCATGCAGATGTGAAGACAAGAAGCACACAGAGTTGAATGAGGATTAGAAGACGACGAGGCTTGACAAAACCCTTGTCGAGGGCATCCACGAGACCTCCGGCAAGATCCTTTCCGGGGACGACCACGGTGTCGCGGCAAGGCCCTTGTCGGGGCCCCGGAAAGGCCCTTTCCAAGGACATCCGCGGAACCGCAGCCTAGCCCACACCCGCCAAGGTTCCACAGCCACTCCCATGCAGCTGCCAACCCACCAGCTAGGCAGGCATCTGCGCGTCGACATGAGGCTTCTAGGCCGACTCAGCGCATGCCTACATGGTGGCATGCAAATATTCGTGAAGGCCCTACCACCGCGCCAACTCAGCAGCTTGCTAGCCTACATGGCACCATGCACACCGCTGGCCTGGACGCGTGTCGGAGCAAGGTGGGGCGGCGGCGGACGGGACAAGGGCTGGTTTCCGTCCCCGATAAAGTGAGAGGGACACCTGAGAGGCGCATTTAATGCGTCTTGTCCCGTAATGGATAAGCGATAAGCTTAGCCACTATACGCCAATGCCACCTCATGTGTGCCACTGTGGCGATCCCCTTGACTATAAAAGGAGGCCCAAGGCATCCAGGAGAAGAATTCGGACCCTCGGACAAGTTACACTCATCGTAGGTGGCTCAAGAACTCCAAGAACACTCAAATAGACACAAAAGCAGGACTAGGGTATTACGCATCCTCGCGTCCCGAACCTGGGTAAACGACCCGTGTGCTTGTGTTGATTGCTGATCCTGCTCACCCCGCTCCCCGCAACCATAGTAGGGATTCCCGTGATCCCATAGGTGTCGTTTCCACCGACACTCTAGTAAACCCTTTGGTTGTTGGTCACATGGCGATGTGAACTAGATTATTGACTCTAGTGCAAGTGGGAGACTGAAGGAAATATGCCCCAGAGGCAATTATAAAGTTGTTATTTATATTTCCTTATATCATGATAAATGTTTATTATTCATGTTAGAATTGTATTAACCAGAAACTTAGTACATGTGTGCATACATAGACAAAACATAGTGTCCCTAGTATTCCTCTACTTGACTAGCTCGTTAATCAAAGATGGTTATGTTTCCTAACCATAGACATGTGTTGTCATTTGATGAACATGATCACATCATTAGGAGAATGATGTGATGGAGAAGACCCATCTGTCAGCTTAGCATTATGATCGTTACAGTTTCATTGCTACTGCTTTCTTCATGACTTATACACGTTCCTCATACTATGAGATTATGCAACTTCCGAATACCGTAGGAACACCTTGTGTGCTATCAAACGTCACAACATAACTGGGTGATCATAAATATGCTCTACAGGTGTCTTCGAAGGTGTTTGTTGGGTTGGCATAGATAGAGAATAGGATTTGTCACTCCGTGTATCGGAGAGGTATCTCTGGGCCCTCTCGGTAATGCTCATCACTATAAGCCTTGCAAACAATGTGACTAATGAGTTAGTTGTGGGATGATGCATTACGGAACGAGTAAAGAGACTTGCCGGTAACGAGATTGAACTAGGTATGATGATACCGATGATCGAATCTCGGGCAAGTAACATACCAATGACAAAGGGAACACCGTATGTTGTTATGCGGTTTGACCGATAAAGATCTTCGTAGAATATGTGGGAGCCAATATGAGCATCCAGGTTCTGCTATTGGTTATTGACCGGAGATTTTTCTCAGTCATGTCTACATATTTCTCGAACCCATAGGGTCCACACGCTTAACGTTCGATGACGATATGTATTATGAGTTATATGATTTTGATGACCGAAGTTTGTTCAGAGTCCAAGATGAGATCATAGACGTGACGAGGAGTCTCAAAATGGTCGAGACATAAAGATTGATATATTGTACGGCTATATTCAGACACCAAAAATGTTCTGGAAAAGTTTGGGATAAAACCGGAGTGCCGGAGGGTTAC
>NC_057801.1:379051806-379104363 GCF_018294505.1 Triticum aestivum
GGCCAGGGCAGGCCGCGCACCCCCTTCCCTTGGGTCCAAATTGGACTAGGAAGGGGGGGCGGCGCCCCCCTTTCATTCTCCCTCTCCCTCTCCTTCCTTCCCCCTCTCTCCCTCTTGGTGGAGTCCTACTAGTAGTCCTAGTAGGACTCCCCTTGTGGGGTGCGCCCTAGGAGGGCCAGCCGGCCTCACCCTTTCTCCTTTATATATCGGGCATGGGGCACCCTAGAACACACAAGTTTCTCTCCCAACTATGTACGGTGCCCCCCTCCACACTTACACACCTCGATCATACCATCGTAGTGCTTAGGCGAAGCCCTGTGCCGGTAGCATCATCATCACCGGCGCCACGCCGTCGTGCTGACGGAACTCACCCTCGTCCTCAAATGAATCAAGAGCATGAGGGACGTCATCGAGTTGAACATGTGCCGAACGCGGAGGTGTCGTACGTTCGGTACTTGATTGGTTGGATTGCAAAGAAATTTGACTACATCAACCGCGTTATTGAAACGCTTCCGCTTTCGGTCTACGAGGGTAGGTGGACACACTCTCCCCTCTCGTTACTATTCATCACCTAGATAGATCTTGCGTGATCGTAGGAATTTTTTTGAAATTACAGCGGTGCCCATCATAATGCCATATCTCAAATTCAAGTGGTCTGTGAGTATGAGGATGTATTTCCAGAAGAATTGCTAGGAATGCCTCCTAACCGAACTGTTGAGTTTGTCATTGAACTCAGGCCCGACACAAAACCCGCTTGCAGACGTCCTTATAAGCTTGGGCCAGAAGAGATGAAAGAATTGAAGAAGCAGCTCGATGAACAAGAGTGTTTGGGTCTCATCAGACCAAGGTCATCTCCTTGGGGATGTAGTGTTCTTTTTGTCAAGAAGAAAGATGGCACGTAACGACTTTGCGTCGATTACCGCCCATTGAACAAGAAGACAATCATGAATAAATATCCACTTCCCAATATCAATGAATTATTCGAGCAACTCAAAGGTGCCAAGGTGTTTTCCAATCTTCACCTTTGTATGGGCTATCATCAAATCTAAATTCATGAAGAAGACATTCCAAAAGCTGCTTTCAGGACAAGTTTTGGCTCTTATGAGTAAATGGCGATGTCCTTTGGTCTTGCAAATGCTCCTCCAACTTTCTCGAGAATTATTAATTCGTCTTCAACCTCCAGAAGAATGTCAAGTATTCTTGGACTCCTGAGTGTGACTTTGCCTTCAAGACACTCAAAGAGAAGCTCGTCTCAGCTCGGGTCCTTACTCCTCCTGATAAATCCAAGCCCTACCAAGTATTCTGTGATGCATCGTTGCAAGGTCTTGGTGGAGTTCTTATGCAAGACAAGAAAGTTGTGTCTTATACTTCTCGACAGTTGAAGCCAAACAAGAGGAACTACCTGACTCATGATCTTGAGTTGGTGGTGGTTGTCCATGCTTTGATCACCTGGAGACATCTATTGTTGGGCAGACAAGTTAAAGTCTGTACCGATCACAAGAGCTTGAAATATATATTCATGCAACCCAACCTCAATGACGGTGTCCTGGACTAGGGGGTACTCAACGCGCCGTCTCCCGATCAGTTGGATTGGGCCGAGGACCCCCATGGCCGTATACTCATGGCCAGTCCGGACATCTGCCGCATACAAGGAAGAATCAACAAGACTTGGAGATCAAGACAAGGACTCCTCCCCCACCGGCGTATTCGGCTAGGACTCTTGTTATCCTAGGCCTCTGGTGCATTATATAAACCGGGGCCAGGCTAGTCGATAGATATACAACAACAATCATACCATAGGCTAGCTTCTAGGGTTTAGCCTCCTTGATCTCGTGGTAGATCTACTCTTGTACTACCCATATCATCAATATTAATCAAGCAGGACGTAGGGTTTTACCTCCATCGAGAGGGCCCGAACCTGGGTAAACAGCGTGTCCCTTGCCTCCTGTTACCATTGATCCTAAGACGCACTGCTTGGGACCCCCTACCCGAGATCCGCCGGTTTTGACACCGACATTGGTGCTTTCATTGAGAGTTCCGCTGTGTGATCGGCGAAAGGATCAATGGCTCGACTGCAGGTCAACTGCGACGTCGGCTTCTTCGTCACCAGCTCGACTGGTCACCTTGGCTTGACCAAGGACTGCGCCCTACCTCCGATCGTTATGTTCGGATGAAGGCTTTCATCAACACCAACTCCGATCTCTATCAAGATCATGGAGGAGTCATCCATGGAGCTCGGGGGCTCAACGTCAACATTGCCCTCAGGCGACCGTGCTGTTTTTCTGGACAACAAACTTGTATCCGCCGCCACCACCTCCTCCAGTGTCGCTTAAACTATTACTTCAGTGGAATTATGTGGAATTAAGTCTACAACAACCCTGCAAAAATTTCGTCGAGTTCCGATGGAGGAATCTCCGGCAATCTCCGATATACCGGAGCCCTGTTAAATCTGGACGAGAATCCGGACGAGTTTAGGGTGTGGTATCCAGCATCTAGCTCGGATGTCCTTTGGAGGATCCAACCGTTGATTTGCTGCGGAATTCCCATATCTACCACCTTCCCAAAATTCAGCTCGATCCGACAGTCCAAACTCCGGGAAAATTCCGATTAGTGCGTCACTTTTTGGATCTATTTTCTGCGCGAGAACGAATCCGACCCGAATTCATCTTCTTTATGGACGGGATCTCGGACATCCTTTTTGAAGGAAGTTTTCATATGGGGTGTTGTGTTTTATTCTCAAACACATCCCAGTAGTATTAAAAGTATTCTTGCAATACGAACTTCACCGTTGCGCCGGTGTCAAACCAGCCCGACAACATCACTCCACGGCGGCCGACCTGCGTTAGACACGTCGTCGCTTTGTCGAGCCGAGCTCAATTTCTTCGCATCATCATCTCGGCCAGCCGAACAATAGTTCAGCATCGCGAAGGATAAATCGTCACCAACATCGCTGCCCCACGGATTACACGGAGCGGGCACACCTGCATCGACCACGTCACGACCTGCATCGCTGGACCGGGGGCTTCATCATCTCTTCATCAACCTACTCCGGAGACTTCGGCGTCGCTGGCCGACCAGCTCCGTCACGTTAGCTGGACCGAGGGCTTTGCCCTGGCGAGCCAACCTTTGCCAGCATCGCCATGCCATTGCTTTATCGCCCATCAGGCGATAGGTGTGCGGATCGAGTCCCAATTTTGGAAATCACCTTTCTTCAGATTGCTACAACAAATAAGCCAGGTGCTATTAATCCTAGTATTTTTTGCTTGTTAGGGTTCATTTTTCCCAATGAATTATTACTCTGGTTTGTCCGTCGTATGTACGCAGGTCTATCAAATGGTGGCCGCATTAACGACGGTCGCATGGTGGTTCGGTTAGTTTCCGTACATAGTCCAGCGAACGCCGCATCCGAAACTCAAACCGACCTGTGAATTCAGGCCTTGCCATGCCCTTACCGCATCACGCTGCCGCCCTGCATCGACATTGAGTTCGGCACCAGGCCATATTTCTTTTATTACTCACTTTGCATAAATTATTTGTTATGCAACGAATTTTTTTATTTTTATTATTATTACTATTGTCTCCGGTTTGCACTATTTTTTGTGCACAGGAAAATGATCCAGCTGGACTATATCCTTGGCGTCACCTCGGCTGGACGGGGGGCTTCGTCAACACTTCATTATCCCATGCCGGGGAATTCGGCATCACCCTGCCGTCCTGCATTGACCGTGCTATGTCACCACTTCGGAGTGCCGACCTCTTTGCTCCGCCACCTTAGGACCGGCTCGGGGATGGAACCTTGTCCCGCATCAAGCTCGGACCGCGTCATCAATACTGAACACATTAACCAGCTAAGTTGTCTTCATGCTAAAAGTTTTAAATTTTAACTTGTGTTCGGCTCGGTCAAGCATTATACTTTTTTGGAAAAAAGTGGCTTGTAAAAATTTCCTTGTCCAAACTTTGTTTGTGACGCGCAAATTCAAATACCCCGTTTACTTGGGGGCTTCCTTCATGAAGCTTTTTCCTCTTGCATATGGTTATACTTGTACGTCTCCGTTCCTTGTTCGTGTATTACGCCGCAATATGCACCATATTGACTTAAGCGATTTGCAAGCTGGGTTGCCTGGCTCATGTGCTTACCCCTACGTTCCCGATTGTTTGGCTAGGGAGTAAAGGGAGCACATCTGCGATTGTCTTGATCGGGTCAACCGAGCCGGACCTCAGACTGGGTGAAGCCGAAAGCTAGCGCTCTTATTGTTTTCAATCATGGTCGGCACACAACGGAACTCATGAGTACAAAAAATCTATTGCACAAGTCTCATAATAACAATGAGCACCGAAGAAAGGTATCGGTGGGGGTACTATTTTCTTCGAAGATGCTTCTTACTCTTCGCAGTAATATAGCATAAGTTCCCTGAGCGCGCTTTGTCTGTTACAGCCTTATGGCATGATTGCCTGGTTATTGGAAACACTGTCGATATTCTCGACAGATGGAGTACATAACACTTTTCGGTCCTTGACCGAAGAGGGAGAAGCCGACGGTCGGTTAAGACGCGTTTAAAGTTCGGTTGAACATAGATATGATATAAGTACTTCGGTACATGCAATCATTCTTTTACCCAAGTCACTTGGGGGCTCTTAAATTTATATGAGCCGTTTTATGATAAGTGATTTTCTTCTTAGTCGTTGCAAAGTTTTTATTATTTATCACTCCTTTTTTCGACACAAGTGTGCGGTCACTAGCCGGGGAGCCTAATTTCTCTCTCAAAGCCGCTAGGAGTTTAGTTTGCTAAACTAGCCTAGTAAGCCGTAGGCTGACCCGCTTGAAGTTTTGAGATAGGATGTGTCATGTTAAAGCACGACAGAAGCACCTTTTTTTTTCTAAAGTCCAATTTTCGGATTGGCACCGAACATTTGATCTAGTTCGGACATTAACTTTTTGAATAAGTTTTTTGGCTTTTTGAGCCCATGGCACTTTTAAACTATTTGTGTGTTTTCAGCACTAGTCTCACAGTGCAACGCCGGACACCTTTAGAGATTCGGCAAAAACATTCTCGGATATTGCTATATATATGCATCGGTTTCGAATTGTGTCATCAGTCAATAGTTGGGTTGCCCGGCTCCTGCGCTTGCCTCCTATGTTCCGCTTTGTTCGGCTAGGTGTGCAAAGGGAGAACCACTGCGATTGTGCTTCCAGCTCACATGGTTAAGCACCTCAGTGGAGAAGGCCGAAAACTGACTGTCACAATAAGCGTAAACTGGTCGGCAATCCGATGACAACGTTAAATGACGGGCCATTCATAACAATGGCCGAAGTGTTTACGGCTTGACCTCGACTGTCGTCGAACACTACCGGGGGCTATTAACTGGCCTCCCAAACTAAATCCTCGATATTTTGCTCTTACATTGGAGCTGAGGTTTCATGATCATGCTTAGCATGACAACCCAAAGAAAGGAACCGATAGCGGGACTATTTTCTTTGGAAGACATTTCTTCTGTTAAACAGTAATACAGCATGTCTCTCTGTGTACCTTTGTAATTTATAAAACCGTATGGCCAGATTGGCTTGTTTGTTCTAAATCTTTGCCCTCATAAAGGCTTTATAAAGTAGGACAAACACTCCTCGGCTATTGGCCAAGGAGGTGGAAGCCGATGGTCGGTCAACAAAGTTTTGTACAATGCGGATCCGAGCATTAATGACGTAAAGTACTTGGATACATAGAGTTATTACACATCATTTGTGATTTTACTATGGATATCGATCCTTAATTCGGCCTCCCGTGCCCGCATTAAGGCTCGGGGGCTACTGGGCTCCGGGCTTATTATTTACAAATATTAAAGGGGAACATCGATCCCCTGATCTGGTGTTGCCACCCGACGAGTGTCTCGGGGGCTACTGCATTGCATGTTCTATGCAGAAAATTTTAAGTGCAATACAGTTTCTGAGGAGATTTTGATCCTCAGGTTGGTCGGCCGCACCCAACCTGAGTCTCGAGGACTGAGCACGCCGCTTTTTGTGTACCGAAGTATTCTGCCGAGCTAGGACTTGATCCTCAGACCGATTTTACAAATCAACCTGAGTCTCAACGGCTACGGGGATCAGCGGTCTTATGTCATCCTTCATGTGCATCTCGGGTTTTAGACCGATACTCACCTTGAGGGCTACTGGCTATGTATCTCTGCAGAGAATAAATTGCATCAATCAAAAATATTGACAAAAATCAGCCCATGACCGAGGTGCTTAACCACCTCGGAAGCAGTTCAGCATATAGCTTGGAAGCAAGTGGCTGGCTCCTTAGAGGGCATTTCTGGCATTAAGCTCGGCTAAACTCCCTCAACTTCTTTGGACCAAGATGATCTATGACATCTTGGATATAGTCCGGCGTTGGAGCTTGGACACAGTCCGACGTTGGAGTTCGGATACATTTCGGCGTTGGAGCTCGAGAGCAGTCCGGCATTGGTGCTCGGTTGCAAAAGATACCTTGAATACAGTCCGGCGTTAGAGCTCGGACACAAGAGGACACTGCCTCCCGGGAACAACTTCAAACCCGAGGTGTGGCATAAAAATAACAATGCATTGATAAAGGCCGGAAACTTAAAGGGGCTCCTCGGATACCCGACGTATAAACTCATCGAATGCATTTCGGCGATCCTCAAGATAGAAGATCAGAAGATTTGTTGAACCAGTTTTCAAGACCGGCAACCGAAGATGAAGAACAGTTTGGAAGAATCGAGGAGTGTCCCTAACTTGAAGACCGGTTCAGGGGGCTACTGACGGTGTCCTGGACTAGGGGGTACTCAACGCGTCGTCTCCTGATCAGTGGGATTGGGCCGAGGACCCCCATGGCCATATACTCATGGGCCAGTCCGGACATCTGCTGCATACAAGGAAGAATCAACAAGACTTGGTGATCAAGACAAGGACACCTCCCCCACCGGCGTATTCGGCTAGGACTCTTGTTATCCTAGGCCTCTGGTGCATTATATAAACCGGGGCCAGGCTAGTCGATAGATATACAACAACAATCATACCATAGGCTAGCTTCTAGGGTTTAGCCTCCTTGATCTCGTGGTAGATCTACATTGTACTACCCATATCATAAATATTAATCAAGCAGGACGTAGGGTTTTACCTCCATCGAGAGGGCCCGAACCTGGGTAAACATCGTGTCCCTTGCCTCCTGTTACCTTTGATCCTAAGATGCACTGCTTGGGACCCCCTACCCGAGATCCGCCGGTTTTGACACCGACACTCAACCTCAGGCAAACTCGTTGGGTTGAGATGATCCAAGAGTACAATACAAGCATCGAGCACACTCTAGGTAAGGCGAATGTAGTTGCAGATGCTTTGAGCAGAAAGGCATATTGCAACACTCTTATTCTCAAGCCATTCCAGCCTGATATTTGTGAAGCATTTTGGAAGCTCAACCTTCAATTTGTTCCTCAAGGCTTTCTTGCCAACCTTCAAGTCATCCCAACTTTGGAAGATCAGATTCGTGAAGCGCAGCTCCTTGATATCATGGTGAAGAAGGTGAAAGACAGTGTTTCCAAGGGCCTTTCCAAATACAAGTGCTATCGCATTGATGACAAATACACTTTGTTCTTTGAGGACCGGATTGTTGTTCCAAAAGGTGATCTCAGGAAGGCCATAATGAATGAAGCTCATAATTCCCTCCTCTCAATACATCCAGGCAGTTCCAAGATGTATGATGACCTCAAGCAGAAGTTTTGGTGGACACGAATGAAGCGAGAGATTGCTCAATTAATGAGTGAATGTGATGTCTGACGTAGAGTGAAAGCAGAACACCAGCATCCAGCAAGACTGCTCCAATCCCTACCTATTCTTGAGTGGAAGTTTGACCATATTGAAATGGACTTTGTCACCGGCTTTCCCAAGTCCAAGAAAGGGAATGATGCTATCTTCATTGTCATTGACAAACTCACAAAAGTGCCTCATTTCCTTCCAGTCAAAGAATCTATCACTACATCTCAGTTGGCAGAGTTATACACCTCCAGAATAATCTCATTGCATGGGTTCCTCAATTGATCTCCTCAGATTGTGGATGCATTTTTACTTCCAAGTTTCGGGACTCCTTCCAGAAGGCCATGGGCACCAACATCCGTTTCAGCACAACCTTGCACCCTCAAACAAGTGGCCAAGTTGAAAGAGTCAATCAAATCCTTGAAGACATGCTGAGAGCGTGTGTCATCTCTTTCGGTATGAAGTGGGAAGATTGCCTCCTGTTTGCTGAGTTCTCCTACAACAACAGCTACGAAGCAAGTTCGAGCAAAGCCCCTTTCAAAATTCTATATGACAGAAATTGTCGTACTCCGCTCAACTGGATCGAGACTGGTGAGCGCCAACTTCTCGATAATGACTTGATCACAGAAGCTGAAGAATGTGCAGAGTCATCCTTGAAAACCTCAAAGCTGTGCAATTATGCCAGAAAAGCTACTACGACAACAAGCACCGTGACTTGGCTTTCGAGATTGGAGACCTTGTCTACCTCTGAGTCTCACCTATGGAGGGTACTCAATGCTTCGATATCAAAGGGAAGCTTGCCCCAAGATTTGTGGCTCCTTTCAAATTTTTTGGCAAAAGAGGCAACCTTGCCTACCAAATCGAGCTACCTTCCAACTTCTCAAATGTGCATGATGTGTTTCACGTGTCAAAACTTTGCAAGTGCTTCAAGACGCCCGAGCGCCCAATCAAATTCGAAGAAATTGACCTCCAAGAAGACTTATCTTATCATGAGTATCCCGTTGCCATTCTTGAAGAAACCGAGCGCAAAACTCGCAACAAGTCGATCAAGTTCCTCAAAGTTAAGTGGTCTCACCATTCCGACCAAGAAGCGGCATGGGAACATGAGGATCATCTCCACTCCGAATATCCCGATTTCTTTTGTTCTTAGATCTCGGACGAGATCCTTATTTAGTGGAGGAGAGTTGTAACACCCAGATGTATTCCTTCCATTTTGTAGCATATCGAAACTTGATATTGATCTAATTCCGTGTGGGTTCCTTTATTGTTGGCTTTATTTGTTTTGCTTTATTGTTTTACTTATCGCATGCCATGCTCACCGTTGTTATGTTACATTTAGCCATCATTGTCATATTGCATTATGTTGTTGCCATGATCATCTTGTGAATTGCCCCTTATATATGTTGTGTGTTGCTTTAGTTGATATATGTGTGCATCACTCCTTGCCATCTCTCTCTTGTCATGGCCATGCATCATCACCCCTTCCTTCCTACTCTTTCTTTCATTTTTTTGCATGTTGCATTATTCCCTTCTCCAATGATGTTCAATATTTTCCTATAAATATTGGATCATGTCCTAAACCTCTGTGCAAAATTTCATCTTATTTGGAGTTGATTTGGTTGGGCTAAAAAATGCCTCAAGTTTGAATTTAATTCAAACTTGATTCATTTTTCTGCCTCTAAAAATGTCTAACTCAATTTTATCAAATTCTGCATAACACTAGGGTCATGAGGATATTTTCATATCCATCAAACCACTCTCATACCCCTCTATGCTTTTCAACTTTTTTTCTGTTTGAAGAAATAGAAAAACAACAACAACACGAGCACCCCAGTCGCAACAGCAGCAGTGCAGCCCAGCCGAGCCACCGCCCAGATCGCGCGGCCCGGGTAGGCGCCCCACGGCCCAGATCCACCCCATGCTCTCTCCCTCCTTTTCTATTTCTCACCCACGCGCCCGCGTACCCCCACTAGCTTGCCTCCACGTGTCACCCCTGGCCCTGTCTACCAGCCTCTAGCTACAACGCACCCCGCGGCCAGCTTTTTGTCAACCTCTCGCCACGCACGCACATGGCCACGACCGAGAGCGTTGCCGATGCGTCCTGTTGCCCTAGCCCCTTTTCATCCCTCTCTCCCTGTCCTAGCCCTTCCTAGGCTTTCCCTCGCCCATTCGCCGCTGCTACCAGGTGAGAGAACCACCAGATCCACCACCCGCCACTCATCCCCAACGCATTCGAGGGCGCGGCTTCGTTGCCGGTGTGCCCTTCGTCCTCGTCTGCCCCTGCGACCATGTCCATCAAGTTTTTCGTCATCGAATACGTCCATGTCGTCGACTACCTTGCCCAGGAGCGCCAAGTCCTCGCGTCTTCTTCATCGTCTTCGACTCCGGCCGCTGTACGTTTTCAACCACCTCCATTGCCGACCCCTACCTCCTCGCCGAGCCGAGCACGCGAGCATATTCATGGTGAGCATGCTCATCTCCCCATCCCTTTTCTCCCTCTTTGGCATGCTCTAAGTGCGATCGCCGCCTGTGTCCGAACTCGTCGTCGTCAGGACCCCGACCTCGTTCGCCAATGCTAGAAAGTCCATCAAGTTTCCCTTCGCGCATAGGTCCTTCTCCCCCAAGATTTTGTCGCGTTTAGCCGCCAAGCCTTTGTAGTGGCTCTGTCATCGCCGCCTCTGTCAGTCGTCGTCGACGCCACCTCCGTCGACGTCCGGTGCCGCAAGTTGCACACGCGCATGTGGGATCTTCCTGCGCTTCCAACAACAACCTCCGCCGCTCTGCTTGGTCGCAAGAGCAACTCCAGCGACTCCCCCCGCCGCACCATGCCGCGCGCCAATGACCTCCCCTGATTCCTCTTTTTTAAATCCGTCGCGAGCCACTTCCATGTGGGCCACTGAGGGACCCACTGGTCAGCCACCCAGCGGACCAGGACCCACCTGTCATCCCCTAGAACCCCTTCTTTTTAATTTTTTCACTTAATTCTAGCGCATCCTATTTATGGAAAGAGCCCAGTTTCCACTTCAAGCAAGTCCAGATCTGGACATTCCAAATCTGGTTATTTTCCATTTCTGTCTTTTTCCTTTTCTGGTAGTATTTTGTAAATGCAGTTGTGGGCATATTTATTATCGGAACATATGCATATTATATATCATTTTGGGCTATAAGAATCTAACTAATCCATCTGTGCCATTAGTTTTGTAATTTGAGCAAGTTTCTCAGCATGTCATATTCGCACAACTTGTTGTTTTGTTATGTTTGTGTGTATTTATGCAATCATCATATGAGCATTCTTTGCACATGGCTTGGAGCATAATCATGACATATTGCTGCTAGAATTTATTTCATGCCATTACATGTACTGAGGTGACTGCCACAAGCTTGTTAACATGCTAAGATGACATTGTTGTTTTCTACTTGTTGAAATCTGCCAAGTCTGAAACTGCGAGTAATAAAACTTGCCATATTGTCGTGTTGGTTCCCACTAATATATAACTATTTTCAACATGATCAGTAAACAGATTTTGTACTGCATTACCAGTACATTCATGGCATGCCTTTTGTTACCATGTAATACTACTATATAATGTTTTAAACTTGCCCTCAGTATGTCATGATGATGTTATTGTCAGTTTTGCATTGCATATTGCTTTGCCTACCGTTTGAGATCTGTGCATCCATTTTCGATGATCTTTATATCCATTTCTATCGAAATATTCCATTCTATCCGGTGGCATACTTGGACTTCCAAGAATTTTCCCATATCCGTCTGTCTTCACCATTTCCTTTCCGACACCGTAACCTTTGTTCCGATAGAACCATAGCCCCATTCATAACCTTCTTCATATGCATTCATGATAGAATTGTATGTAGAACATGTTAATTGCCATGCTGCGATTGTTTGCTCTTCTTTGGGTAGTACCGGGAGACGACTTCGAGGCCGAGGACCCTGTTGAGTACATTCATGAGGAGCAAGGTTTCGATACCACTGAGGACGTTTTAGGCAAGATGATCATTACCCCCAATATCACTACTATCTTTGCTTGCTAGTTCTTTCATTGCTATCACTATGTCACTCTACCTACCACTTATCTGTCAGCCTCCTAAATTGCCTTAATAAGCCTCTAACCCCACTTTCCTAGCAAACCGTTGTTTGGCTATGTTACCGCTTGCTCAGCCCCTCTTATAGCATCGCTAGTTGCAGGTGCGGTGCAGGTTGTTCCATGTTGGGACATGGATATCATGGGATATCACAATATCTTATTTAATTACATGCATCTATATACTTTAAAGGGTGGAAGGCTTGTCCTTTTACTTGGTGTTTTGTTCCACTCTTGCCGTCTTAGTTTCCGTCATATCAATGTTATGTTCCTTGATTTTGTGTTCCTAACACTGTCGGGGTTTATGGCCCCCCTTGACAGTTCGCTTTGAATAAAACTCTTCCAGCAAGGCCCAACTTTGGTTTTACCATTTGCCTAATAACAAATAAAATTTGCATAGGGAGTAATTAACCCGAGGATTCTTAATCAACAACCCGGGCCAGTGCTCCTCATGAGTGTTGGTCTAAAACGGGAAGACTACGGGGCCACCCTGGGGCAACTTGAGGATTAGTTTTACTCATAGGCTGACCTATCCGATCGTGGCCTGAGATGAGATACACATGGCTCCTATTGTATTGTTGGCATGTCAGGAGGTCTTGCTAGTTTTCTTTTACCATTGTCGGAATGTCTTGTGCACCGGGATTCCGAGCTTGATCGGGGTGTCCCTAGATGGGGATTTCCTCCGTGGATTGTGAGATTTTATAATGGACTAAGTTGGGACACCCCTGTAGGGTTTAATCTTTTCGGAAGCCGTGTCCGTGGTTATGTGGCAGATTGGAAATTTATAATATTCGGTTGTAGTGAACTTGATGGTAATTCAATTAAAATACACCAACCGTGTGTGTAGCAGTGATCGTCTCTTTTCGACGAAGTTCGGGAGGAGAACACGGTGGGGTTATGATTGCAACGTAAGTAGTTCAGAATCACTTCTTGATCATTACTAGTTTGCGACCATTATGCGTAGTCTCTCATCTTATTCTTGTACTCGTAAGTTCGCCACCATACAAATGCTTAGTGCTTGCCGCAACCTCACCACTTAACCATGCCATACCCACCTTAAGCTTTGCTAGTTTTGACAATGTGGGTAATAAGATTGCTGAGTCCCCGTGGCTCACAGATTACTACAAACATAACTGCAGGTACCACTGAGACAGACACAAGAGACGCCACCAAGCTCCAGTGGAGTTTGATGAGGACCGTGGGTGTTTCTACGTCTTGTTTCCGGACAATCAGTAGTCGCTCGTAGACGGATAGATCTCGGGATCTGTAGTAGGGATGGTGAGGGAGTCCTGGATTAGGGGGTGTCCGGATGGCCGGACTATGACCTTTGGCCGGACTCCCGGACTATGAAAATACAAGATTGAAGACCTCGTCCCGTGTCCGGATAGGACTTTCCTTGGCGTGGAAGGCAAGCTTGGCAATACGATATGAAGATATCCTCCCATTGTAACTGACTCTGTGTAACCCTAGCCCCCTCTGGTGTCTATATAAACCGGAGAGTTTTAGTCCATAGGACGAACAACAATCATACCATAGGCTAGCTTCTAGGGTTTAGCCTCTCTGATCTCGTGGTAGATCAACTCTTGTACTACCCATATCATCAATATTAATCAAGCAGGAGTAGGGTTTTACCTCCATCGAGAGGGCCCGAACCTGGGTAAAAACATCGTGTCCCTTGTCTCCTGTTACCATCCGCCTGGACGCAGAGTTCGGGACCCCCTACCCGAGATCCGCCGGTTTTGACACCGACATTGGTGCTTTCATTGAGAGTTCCTCTGTGTCGTCACCTTTAGGCCCGATGGCTTCTTCGATCATCAACCACGACGCGGTCCAGGGTGAGACTTTTCTCCCCGGACAGATCTTCGTGTTCGGCAGCTTCGCACTGCGGGCCAATTCGCTTGACCATCTGGAGCAGATCGAAACCTACGCCCCTGGCCATCAGGTCAGATTTGGAAGTTTAAACTACACAGCTGACATCCGCGGGGACTTGATCTTTGACGGATTCGAGCCACGGCCGAGCACGCCACACTGTCACGATGGGCATGACCTAGCTTTGCCGTCGGAAAGCTCCCAGAGCGCCGCTTAGGTGTCCGCTCCGACCCTTAGCTCGGAGCCGACCGCGCCAGTCGGGGACGGACGGTTGGACGCCGCCCCGGGAGCTGCAATCTCTACAGCAATCGAGCCGAATACCATCCTAGTCCTTTGTGAGGCCTGTGAATCCAAGGTGCCGGACTCCTTTCCAGACTCCGAATCTTCCGCACCCCTTCCGATCGAACCCAATTGGGCTCCGATCATGGAGTTCACCGCCGCGGACGTCTTTCAGCACTCGCCCTTTGGAGACATCCTGAGTTCACTAAAGTCTCTCTCTTTATCAGGAGAGCCCTGGCCGGACTATGGTCAGCAAAGTTGGGATGCGGATGACGAAGAAATTCGAAACCCACCCACCACCCACTTCGTAGCCACTGTCGATGATTTAACCCACAGGCTCGACTTCGACTCCGAAGACATCGTCGGTATGGACGCCGATGAAGGAGACGAACAAGAACCAGCACCTATAGGGCACTGGACAACCACCTCATCACACAATGTATGCATGGTGGACATACCTAAAAGAAACGACGACGAGGATCAAAAGGGCGCAACAAGGGATCGTTCCCTCGAAAAGCAATCAAAGCGGCGGCGTAAGCACCGCGCCAAACCCCACCTCGATAGAGACCCATCCATAGAGCAGGACAAACCATAGGACGACGAACATGCCGTCAAGCAACCATCCGAACAGGGCAACTTGGATAAACAAACCGAACAACCCGTCCCCGGCGAAGATAATAGCCCGGACGACCTCATGTCGGACAAGTTGCTGGAGCAGAAGAACCTCCACCAAAGGTTCGTCGCCACTGCGCGCAGCCTGAAAAAGCAGAAGCGGAAGCTCAAAACAACGGAAGATGCACTCAGAATCAGATGGGGCAAAGTACTCAACACCGCACACAAGTACGGCGACACTCACCACACAAAGAGCTATCCGAAGTAAAAATTACTACCGGAATTTGATGAGGAGGCCTTAGAGCTGCCACGGTCAAAAACAAGGTAGCAACCAGGTCGGATAGACGACCCCACGACCGACATCAAGCGAAAAAGGGCGCTGCACTCAATCCAGCATGTGATCCGCACAAGGATTCACATCAAAAAGATGGCCCAACCAGATCTATCTACGGGCCAAGAAAGCAAGCTCTAGTAAGCAATGCAACGCAATAAATATCCGAACATCGCGGCACACCCAAATACAGGGGCGCCGCACATCCCCTATGTTTCACCGATGAGGTGCTGGACCATGAATTTCCAGCGGGATTCAAGCCCGTAAACATAGAGGCATATGACGGAACAACAGACCCTAGAGTATGGATTGAGGATTATATCCTCCACATACACATGGCTAGAGGAGATGACCTCCACGCCATAAAATACTTACCCCTCAAGCTCAAAGGGCCAGCCCGGCATTGGCTTAAAAGCCTTCCCGAAAACACCATAGGAAGTTGGGAAGAGCTCGAGGATGCTTTTCAGGAAAAATTTCAAGGGACCTATGTCCGACCTCCGTATGCAGACGATCTAAGTCATATAACTCAACAACCCAGAGAGTCAGCCCGGAAACTCTGGAACAGATTTCTTACTAAAAAGAATCAGATAGTCGACTATCCGGATGCCGAAGCCCTAGCAGCTTTCAAACATATCGTCCGAGACGAATGGCTCGCCAGACACCTCAGCCAAGAAAAGCCAAGAACAATGGCCGCATTGACAAGCCTCATGACCCGCTTTTGCGCAGGAGAGGATAGCTGGTTAGCAAGAAGCAGGACCAGTGACCCAAGTACATCCGAACTCAGAGATGGAAACAGGAAACCGCGCCGTAGCAAGGAACAGCGCTGTATCAAGGATAACAGCCCGAAGAGCACGACAGTCAACGCCAGATTCAAAAGCTCTCGGCAAAATCGAAAAAAGCCGCCCCCAAAGATGACAGTGACGAGCTATCTAACCTCAACAAAATCTTGGACAAAATATGTCAAATCCACAGTACCCCCGGGAGACCGGCAAACCATACACACAGAGATTGTTGGGTCTTCAAGCAATCCGGCAAACTCAACGCCAAACACAAGGGGCTCGACATACCAAGCGAGGATGACGGTGAATCCCATAAGCAGAACACTGGAGAACAAAAGAAGTTCCCACAAGAAGTCAAAACAGTAAATTCACTTCATGTGATAAAAGGAAAAAATAGATTGGCTCCTATGGAGATACGTGCCATACGGCCTGTCCCAGAGGAATCCAGCCACTGGTTGTTACAATCAATCACCTTTGACCATCAGGATTACTCTAGAGGTATCAGGAACGCAGGCCGGACTGCCTTGGTCTTAGATCCGATAATTGACGAACTCCACTTTACACAAGTCCCAATGGACGGCGGCAGTGACCTAAACCTACTATATCAGGACACAATCCGCAAAATGGGGTTAGACCCAGCAATAATCCGCCATGGCAACACTTCCTTTAAAGGGGTCACGCCAGGCCCAGATACCCATTGTATGGGTTCCCTCTCGTTAGAAGTTATGTTCGGCCTCCCCGACAACTTCCGAAGTGAAATGCTAACCTTCCACATCGCCCCATTCATAAGTCGCTATCAAGCGCTACTGGGACGCGAAGCTTTCGCCCGCTTTAACGCAATGCCGCATTATGCATCCCTTACACTCAAAACGCCCGATCCACGAGGCATCATCTCATTAAAGGGAAATATCAAGTGTTCCCCGAGCACGTAGGATGGTGCGGCTGCCTCGACAGCCGCACACTTACCCAGCTTTACTATTCAGAGCACCTACAAAGGTCGTTAAAGACCCCAGACATGGCTCGACGAATCCGGCGTAAACATGCAAAGGCTTCATAGCCGCATAACCTTGTACAAGGGGCTCCGCGCGACAATAAAGCTCAATCCTACCCATGTTTTTGTATTATGCTTTGTTTATTTTAACATATATTTCTCGCACGATTGATTTCCCACTAAGTTCCTCTCTTTTGCAGACGAACGCCATGCTACACCCGTCCAGGATACGGCACAACGGAGACACAGGCGCAAACGTGCAGCAGGGACCCGTTTCAAGGATTCTTTTCAGATTAAGACCATGCGTAAACCTTTTTTACTGTCTCTTGTTGATAACATCCCCCGGGTTTTGCTATAACCGAGGAGGAGGTTGGCGTCTTGGCATGTGGCCACGCCAGAACTTTGCGCGTACCTGGACACCAGGGGCTTTTTTACCAAGGGCTTTTGTTCGGCCCGTCTTCATAAAGACCGAATACCTTAGGGAGTGTTCGGCGTCGCGAGTTTGGCCTTATATGCATCAGCTCCAAATCATGTCTTTGGTCAAATATTGGGTTTGCCCGGCTCCTGTGTTTTGCTGCCTTACGCTCCGCTCTATCGGCTAAGGCGGCACCAGGAGAACTACTACAATTGTGCTCCAGTTCGGCCAGGCGAGCACCTCAGTAGAGAAAGCCGAAAACTGACTGTCATGATCTAGCGAGAGACTGGTCAACCACTCGATGACTTGCCGGAATCTTTAGGATTCCTCCGCATTAACGAAGGGCCGTTTCCCAGTTAGGCACACACGCGCCCAGAATTCGGGCGAGCACGGTGCCCCTAGGGGCTATTCAGTAGCCCCACTGTCAAACTCCTATGGCTAAGTGAAAGTGATAAAGCATTATAGTCCGGTTGCCTAGTTCGCTGCGCTATCACCTCCTTTATAGGACCAAGACATTGGATCAAGTGTGAAAAGGCACCTTTTGCGAACACCCCTGCATTATATGCGTGGGGGCTGAAGCCAACGACTGCCATCTTTCAGGTTATACACACATATACATTAACGGCCGCACAGGAGGCATTATAATTCTTGAAAGCACAAGTATAAAAAGCTTTTACATCCTATCAAAATATTGTTTTACAATAGCACATGTTATTCGAACACAACATCCTTCGAGCACTTCGTCTCTATTAAACGAGCGCCCTGAAGAACTTCCTCAAAAGTACTGCTTGGCAGGTACTCGGCTTTCGTCCGAATCCCGGGATGCAACAACACTGGCCTTCATATCCGCCCAGTATGTCTTGACACGGGCAAGAGCCATCTGTGCACCCTCTATGCACGCTGACCTCTTCATTGCATCAACATGCGGTACCGAACCAAGGAACTGCTGCACCAAGCCAAAATAACTCTTCGGATCTGGCTCTTATGGCCAAAGACGACTCGCGGCGTACCTCATAGTGAGTCCGGACAACCTGTTCAGCTCCGCCCAAGCGGCCAAACAGTCGGACACCGAAAGTGGGCGCTCTGGACTATGGAACTGCGACCAAAACAGTTCTTCCAATTTATGGTCATCCAGACCCCGGAAGTGTTCGGTCACATCCGCGGCACTTGCCGCCAAATCCAGATAAGTGTTCGCCGCACTCCACTTCTGGTCCAATGGAGCATACTTAGGATCCCCGAACTTCAACTGCAACATATAGGGCTTTCCAGCCACGATATCTCCGGCCTGACGTAGCTCCTCCTTCATAGCTCTCATTGCAGAGCGAGTGTCCTTGGCCTCGACAGTGACCTTTTCTAGGTCCTTCTATGCCACCCTATCTTCTTCTTCACGAAGCTTACAACGGTCGGCAGCATCCTTCAATTTTACAGCCATCTCGGCCATTTCTTTCTTGCTCTGGCAGTGAGCAGCATGTTCGGTTTTTAGCTCTTCAGCCGCTTTAACGGCAGCCGCATCACTCTTCCTCGCTTGCTCCTTGGCTCGGGCAAGTTCCGCCCGAAGATTCTCCATGGCAGCGGCACCATCTGCATTAAGCACATATGTTATAAGGCACGAGCATCAAGCTCCTCTTATCAGATGTCTTTGGAGACATTACATACCTTGTGCCTCGTCTAGCCGCTCTTTTACAAGCGCGATGTCGGCATCTGCTATGTCAAGTTGCCACTTTATCTCGGTAGATTCATCAGTCCGGCTAGCCACCGAACGCCTCACCACCTACATAGGAAAGGCGACATATTATACCTGGGATTATGATCCTCTGTGCGCCTTCATTTTGGACAACACATAGAGTCTCAGGGGCTACTATTTATATAGGGCGCATTTTATATATGCGGCTCTGTCGAAAGATACATCTTTTCGCGTACCTCAAAACCCATCAGTAAACTCCTGGCGGCCTCGTACAATCCACTTTCCGCGGATGAAATCCTTCTAATCACCGTGTTCATCAACACACAATGTTCTTCTGAGATAGACGCTCGCCCGAGCAGATCCTGCAGCCCCTCCGACCATGCACCTAAAGGTGCCGGACTAGCCCGACGACCTTTTTCAAAGTCCGGATTTGGAGAAATCCTCCGAGATGACACCTCGGGGTCGCCAGCCTCGCAGGATGGTACAACTGGGGAGGCGTTTCGCTCTCCATCATCTCTGGACGGAGATCCCCGGAAGATGAGCTCTGCTGAGAAGGGTTGAGATCCGAACTGCAAGGTAAAATTTTGGTTATCTTCCTCAGAAAGAAAACAGGGATATCACTCATTTTAAAACCGCCCCTCTTTACTTACGGCTCGTTGGAGAGCTGATCCCCTTGGGGGCACAATGCGGCCGGAGCACTCTCCGGCGCCGGACCCTCTGACGAAGATTTCTTCCCCCGCTTTGAGGCGATCGCCTCCGGGTTTTCACAGGCGTTCCTCTTCTTTCCCTGGATAGAGGAGTTATCGGTTCCTCCCTTCCTGACAGCCTCCTTCGCGGAGGCGGTAGCTTCCTTGTTCCCCTCTTCACCTTCTTCAAAAGGTGCAATCTCCCGCATCCTGGTCAACACGGGATCCAGCGTGGTCTCAGGGAGGGGAGCCGGACACCTGACAAGCCTTGCTTCCGCTATCCACTCCTGTTTAAAGGATAGCTCTTTTAAGGGCGGTTTTATGATAAATATACGGATGGCGTGTCCGAGTATGGGGCTACTTACTTGAGTATCCGGGCGATTGCAGCTCAGGCCTGCGTCCTCGGACAAGTCTGGACACCTTGCTTGTGATCCGAAGAACAATTTCTACATCTCCATGGGCGTTATGCCCATAAAGTGTTGGAGAGCTCGTGGCCCTTCCAGATTAAATTCCCACAGGAGGACAGGGCAGCGTTTGCAGGGCAGTATGCGGCGAATCAGCATAACCTGCGCCGCTACGGCCAAATTGATGTCTCTCTCTCAGAGATCTCAAATACGGCCCTGCAGCAAGGGCACGTCCTTGGACGGCCCCTAGTTAAGTACTTTATTGACCCATGACGCTAGCCGTGGTGGGGGACCCGAGCGAAAAGCAGGCGGCGTCACCCATCTGGTGCCCCTGGGGGCTGCGATGTAGAACCACTCCCGTTGCCATAATCCGAACTCCTCTTGAAAAGAGCCCTCGGGCCATCAAGCATCGGCAATCTTGCTTATAATTGCACCTCCGCACTCAGCGTGCTGCGCCTCGATCATCTTCGGTTCTACCTTGAAGGTTTTAAGCCACAACTCGAAGTGAGGAGTAACATGGAGGAAGGCCTCGCACACGACAATGAACGATGAAATTTGGAGGATGGACTCCGGAGCTAAGTCGTGAAATTCTAGACCGTAATAAAACATTAGCCCCCTCACGAAGGGATCAATTGGGAAGCCTAGCCCCCGAAGGAAGTGAGATGTGAACACCACGCTCTCACCGGGCTGGGGAGTGGGAATAGCCTGCCCTTGAGCAGGCAGCCTATGCGGGATTTGGCCGGTCAGGTACCTGGCATCTCTCAGCTTTCGCACGTCTTCCTCCGTAACAGAGGAAGGCATCCACCGGCCTTGGAGGTCGGAGCCGGACATCATCGAAGGTCCGAAGCGCCTGGATCTGAAGCTTTGGGTGTTGGAACTCAAGGCAAGAGGCGGGCTTGATTGGATTGAAAAAGAGGAGGTGAGCCTTGGTCTCTTTATAAAGAGGTTGAATACCAAGAGCCCTCCCTGTGACTGTTTGGGACTTACCTTCGATTAAAGAAGTCGTACCGATGGCGCGGTTGGGTTATCCACACCCATATTGATGAGAATACCGGAATAAGGGGACACGATCTCTGCTTTGACAAGACGTGCCAAAGAAACCGCCTCGCTAAACACGCTGAGGTGGGACAGTAAAACGATTCGAATAAAGGTTTGGCTGTGGCATGACGTCACGCTACGGAATACGTCAGAAGATTAGATTTGTGCATATATTATTCTCTCTACGGTGGTGTGTAGAGCTTATTTTACAGAGCCGGACACTATCCTTGTGTTCAAATCTATGAAGTATTCAGAGGAGGAACCCGCCTTGCAATGCCGAAGACAATTTGCACGCTGGACTCGTCGTCATTGAAGCCTGGTTCAGGGGCTAGTGAGGGAGTCCTGGATTAGGGGGTGTCCGGATGGCCGGACTATGACCTTTGGCCAGGCTCCCGGACTATGAAGATACAAGATTGAAGACCTCGTCCCGTGTCCGGATAGGACTTTCCTTGGCATGGAAGGCAAGCTTGGCGATATGATATGAAGATCTCCTCCCATTGTAACCGACTCTGTGTAACCCTAGCCCCCTCCGGTGTCTATATAAACCGAAGAGTTTTAGTCCATAGGACGAACAACAATCATACCATAGGCTAGCTTCTAGGGTTTAGCCTCTCTGATCTCGTGGTAGATCAACTCTTGTACTACCCATATCATAATATTAATCAAGCAGGATTAGGGTTTTACCTCCATCGAGAGGGCCCAAACCTGGGTAAAAACATCGTGTCCCTTGTCTCCTGTTACCATCCGCCTAGACGCACAGTTCGGGACCCCCTACCCGAGATCCGCCAGTTTTGACACCGACAGATGGTCATGTCATTTTATCATTTGTTTCGTCTGTAGTCGGACCCTGCCTTCATTTGGATGATGTATGAATGATTGAACTATACTGCTATGGACTTGTGGCGAGTGTAAGCCTCTATCTGGTATTCTCATCTGTTCAGTAAATGATATGTGCGAAGATATAACCATCCTTGCGACAGGATCAGTATGCGCTTATGCCCCTAAGTCGTGCCTCGACATGTGTGGGATATAGTCACATATTGGGTGTTACACAAACCTAGCTATAAAACTCTTGGTAAAATTGCAACCGAGAAACAAACTGTTGTGGAAAAGATTCAAAAACTGCTAGACAAAACAATGACCTATTGGATGAGGAAATGAATCAAACTCAGTCCTTCGTCGAGGATATCTTCGAGTTAAGTATGAGGAACTTGAAAGTCATCTTGAAACTCACTCAGATATTCATGAGAAGCTTTCCTATGATTAACTTCAAAGGAAGCAAGATCTAGAGAAACCAAGATCGTCTCATCATTATCTTCAAAAAGAAAATGATTCACTACTCGCTCAATAGATCAGTTCCGCTCAGGAAGAGTTTGTGCCACCTTGTTTAAAAGGCCTTGAACGTGAAAATGCTATCTCCACTGGTGAATGTTCAAATGCTTCTGAAGTTGCATTATCTTCAACTGCTGATGTGGTAGCTAACCCCACTTTTGAGGATACTACTACTATTTCTGATGAGAATGCTAGGTTGAAGAAATTGCTTGAAACAAGCATGTACAAAAGCCTCAAAGGGCATCAGACTCTATGTGATGTCCTCAAGAAACATATTCTGAACCAAAACCCTAGGAAAGAGGTTGTTGGTTTCGAGAGGAAAATTAATGTCGATGGCTCTTATTGGAAGCCTGAGCAGTACCCCAAAACCACATGGGTTGCTGCAAAGGGCCCTTCAGTGGACCCATCCACCTTATCTGGTTTCATTTGTGCTAATCCTGTTGTCATTGATGAGTCATTTGACTCCAACTATAAAATGTATAAAAATTAGAATGATGAAGTGTTTGCCAGGTTTATTGGAACTAGCTGCAAGAATGGGTCACCTATGAAGAACATCTGGGTTCCTAAAAGTCGTGTTGAGAAGCTTCCTGTGAATGTCTTCATGGCACCACCCGGGAAGAAGAAAAACCCCAGATCTAAGGCTTCATATGGCCCAAAGGCTTCATACAGACCGAGCACCTCATATGGTCACCCTAACTCCAATGTTTTGTAAGGAAATTATACTCAGACTCATGAATATGAGCGTGTTTCTGCAACTGCTAAGTTCACAAATCAAAGAACTTTTCTGCATATTCTTTTAATTACTATAGACCTCCTGCAAAACTATTTGCTAGGGCTTCAAAGCCAATGTTCTCAGCTGTTGCACTTAGACTCATTGCTTCTGAGCCACCCTTTCAAATATGGGTGGTTAAGAAGAATTAACTTCTCTTGCAGGGTCGGGTCTCCAGCCGAAAATCATTGACTTCTGAAGACAATGCTAGGGACCTGAAAAATCTTGTTGGGCACAAGATAAAATGTCAAAATGGTCTTACCATTTATTTCGCCCATGGTTTTCTTGATGATCGTCATGCCATATCCTCAACTGTGCTTACCTATGATGAACGTCTCTATCGATACATGTTTGTTCTTCACAATGCTCTTGGTGAAGCCAATCCTACTAATTGCACTATAGGGTACCACTCCGGAAGCTACTGAATGGATCATGGATAGTGGATGAACTAACCACATGACTGGTGATCAAAGTCTTCTCATGGATTCTACTCTTCGACCATCTACAAAAAGCCATACCACATTTGCTGACACTGGTAAAAGCAAGGTATTGGGTGTAGGTAGGGTTGCTATCTCAAAGGATCAACACATGGATAAAGTTATGCTTGTTGAATCCCTTGGATACAACTTAATGTTTGTCTAAATGCTTTGTGATCTTGACATGATTATGATATTTTGAAAATATCGATGTCTTGTACTAATGGCTTCTGAAAAATCTCGAGTCCTCGAAGGTTATCGAAGAGGTGATTTTTATATGGTAGATTTCTCCGCAGGACCAGAGCTTGTCGTATGTCTTCTAGCAAAAGCTTCAGAGTGCTGGCTTTGGCATCAAAGGCTAGGACATGCGGGCATGAGGAACTTGCACATTCTTGTGAAGAAGAAGCACATCATTGGCATCGAGGGCGTCAAGTTCAAGAAGGACCATCTATGTGGTGCTTGTCAAGTCGGGAAGATGACTAGGGTAAAATATCCCTCGAAGACATGATGATGACTTCACGTCCCTTTGAGCTGCTACACATGGACTTTTTTGGCCCTACTCACTACTCTACCCTTACTACCACTGCACATCTTTATGGCTTCATAGTTGTTGATGATTATTCTAGATATACTTGGGTTCACATAATTCTCTACGAGACTGAAGTGCAGGATGTCTTCAGATGATTTGCCAACCGCGCCATGACTAACTATGGCATCAAGATCAAGCACATCAGGAGTGACAATGGCAATGAAATCAGGAACACAGGCCTCGACACTTATCTTGACACTCTGGGCATCACTCATGAGCTCTTCCCTCCATACACTCCCCAGAAGAATTGCGCCGTGGAGTGCAAGAACATGACTCTTATTGATATGGCTCGAACGATGCTTGATGAGTACAAGACTCCGCGAAAATTCTAGCCTGAAGCCATTGATACTTCATGCCATATCATCAACAGAGTTTATCTTCATAAATTCTTCAAGAAGACACCCTATGAACTGCTCACTAGTAAGAAGCCAAACATAAGTTATTTCAAAGTCTTCGGTGCTAGGTGTTGGATAAGGGATCCACATCACACTTCCAAATTTGCACCGAAAGCACATGAAGGTTTTATGCTTGGTTACGGAAAGGACTCGCACACCTACAGAGTCTTCAACCTCTTTCACTATAAATTGGTTGAAACTGTAGTTGTGTGGTTCGATGAGACTAATGGCTCGCAAAGAGAGCAACTGCCAAATGTGCTAGATGAAGTTTCAGCAAGTGAAGCTATCAAACTAATGGGTAGTGGTGAAATCATACGCTCTGAGGAACAAGGCGATGAAGAAGTTGTGATTACAGCTCCTATTCAATGTGAAGACAATGCTGAGACAATGCTGAAAACAAAGACAATGACCATCACCAGCAAAGTCATCTCCCTGTTCATCCTCGTGTGGCTGATGAAGTTCAGATTGAGAAGATAATTGATAGCATCAATGCACCTGGCCCACTGACTCGATCAAGAGCTACGCAACTAGCTAAATTCTATGGGCACTTTGCATTCGTCTCCATATACGAACCCAATAAATTTGAAGAAGCCTTTATGGAACCAGAATGGATTCAAGCTATGCAAGAAGAGCGTCAACAATTTGAGCTCAATAATGTCTGGGAGCTAGTCAAGCCTCCTGATGCCTGCAAGCACAATATCATTGGCACCAAATGGATCTATGGCAACAAACAACATGAACATGGCCAAGTCATCCAAAAAAAGCCGGTCTCATTGCTCATGGTTACACACAAGTAGAGGGAATTGACTTCGACGAAACCTTTGCTCCTGTGGCTAGACTTGAAGCCATTTTCATACTGCTAGCCTATGCTAACCACAATGACATCCTTATGTACCAAATGGATGTGAAGAGTGCTTTTCTCAATGGCAAAATCGAAGAAGAGGTCTATTTAGCCTAGCCACTTGGTTTTGAAGATCCCAAGCATCCTGACATGGCCTACAAGCTCAATAAGGCATTGTATGACCTCAAATAAGCACCTCGAGCTTGGTATGACACACTCAAAGAATTCCTGAAGAGCAAAGGCTTCAAATCTGGTTCTCTAGATCCCACTCTCTTCACGAAGACATATGATGGAGAACTGTTTATATGCCAAACCTATGTGGATGACATTATCTTCTGCTGCACTTACAAAAGATACAACGATGAATTCAGCCATATAATGCAAGAGCAATATCAGATGTCCATGATGGGGGAGCTGAAATTATTTCTTGGTCTTCAAATCCACCAACAAAGCAATGGCATTTTCATCTCACAAGGAAAATACCTCGAAGATTGCCTGAAGAAGTTTGGAATGCAATATTGCAAAGGCTGCACGACACCAATGCCAACCAAAGGTCAATTGGTCTCCAATGACAATGGTAAAGAGTTCGATCAAAAGGTATACCGCTCCATGATTGGTTCTTTATTGTACTTATGTGCATCTAGGCCAGATATAATGCTTAGCGTTTACATGTATACCCGATTCCAAGCGACACCAAAGGAGTCGCATAACCTCACGATGAAGCAAATACTTCTTTATTTGGCTCACACCCCAATGCTAGGATTATGGTATCCAAAGGGATTAGAGTTTGATCTAGTTGGATTCTCGGATGCTGATTATGCTGGTGACAAGGTTGATCGTATGTCTAAATCTTGCACATACCATTTTCTTATATGGTCACTTGTCTGGTGGTCTTCAAAGAAGCAGAACTGTGTGTCACTCTACTACTGAAGCTGAATATATTGCTGTTGGATCTGTTGCGCTCAGCTTCTCTGGATGAAGCTAACTCTCAAGGACTATGGCATCAACAAGAAGATGGTGCCCCTCTACTGCGATAATGAAAGCACCATCAAGATTGCTCACAATCTAGTTCAACACTCGAAGACAAAGCACATTCAGATCCGTCATCACTTTCTCAGAGACCATGTGTTGAAGGAAGACATTGATATCATTCACGTCAACAGTGAAGAGCAAGTGACAAATATCTTCACGAAGCATTTGGATGAGAAAAGGTTTTGCAAGCTGCGGTGTGAGCTAAATATCTTAGAATCCTTAAATGTCCTGTGAATGGACACACATCCTAATGCTTATGCATGTTGATGACATAGGTGCACAACACACAAAGTAACACATGTCTTCAAGACATGAAGACATACACACTAAGTGTGAAGACATTAATGTGGAATTTGACTTCGGAGCACCATGATAATTGTGCGCCATGTCTGGGTCTAATACTTCCTATATGGTGGGTAACACCACCACTAATCTTTCTTGAAGATTTCAGTTTGGCGTCACATCGCATTATCTTCATTATTGATTTGTCTTCAGCATTGGTTTATCTTCTTGATTTATCTTCACAATGTTCTGTCCTCTACGTCATTCACTTATAGCTATGCCTTCAAGTTACCTTTTCTGAACTAAGTGAATGTGATCGGACTCTTACCCCATATGTGCTTGTCTCTCCTACTCTCTCTCTAAATCTTCATATGAATTATATTTCACACGTGTCAATTGTCTTCACTGTGTCCTTGTCAGTCGAAGATTCTGAGACAAACTGAAAGTGCTAGTTATCGACTAGAGGGGGGGTGAATAGGTGATTTTTATGAAAGTCTTCAAAACACGATGCCTTTGGAGACAAACAGGTAAGCAAAGCCTATATAGTAAGCAGCGGAATGAAAACTACTCTAGGCAAGCATTAGTAAAACATACAATACAATGAAAGAACGAAGACTAACTATAACTAGGTAGACAGGATCAGAAAGGAATATAGTATGAAGCTAAACAGATAATAGTCTTCACAGAGTGAAGTTAAACAGATCAGACAAGAAAGCAATGACTTCATGAAGGCAACTATAAAGTAAGGAGAGTAGAGGATAGAACCAGTAGCTTGACAAAGACAAGAATTTGGTAGACCAGTTCCAGTTGCTATGACAACTCTACGTCTGGTTAGGGAGGCTGGGATTTAACTCAGAAGACCGTGTCTTCACCTTATTCCCCTTGAGCTAAGGACACCCAGTCCTTGCCCAATCACTTTGGTAGTTCTTCAAGGTAGACTTCCAAACCTTCACAGACTTCGTTCACCGGCAATCCACAATGACTCTTGGATGCTCAGAATGCGACGCCTAACCGGATGGAAGATTCACAGTCCTCAAGTGTAACAAGTCTTCAGATCACTCAGACAGAAAGACTTTAGTGATGCCTAACACTCTTTGGCTCTGGGTGTTTGGGCTTTGTCCTCACAAGGATTTCTCTCTCAAATGCTTCGGAGGTGGGTTGCTCTCAAATGACAAAAGCCATGCACTAACTCAGAGCGGCCACCAATTTATGGTGTAGGGGTTGGGCTATTTATAGCCAGGAGGCAACCCGACCTGATATGTCCGAAATGAGCCTGGGTCACTAAGGAACTAACACGTGTCCAATGGTCAGATTTCAAACACACGCGACATCTTGGCTTGGGCTACAAGCAAAGCTGACTCATCCAGCTCTCGATAAGATTTGCTCTAATTGTCTTCGCTCGAAGACATAGGATTTGGTTGAGCATCACATCAGTCACTCTGAATTTGTTCACTTGGACCCCACTTAATAGTACGGTGGTTCCTATGACTCAATAAAGAAGAAAAGGAAACTACGAAACAACTATGTCTTCGCACTCCGTAGTCTTCAAGTGAATAGTTTCAATGTCATAATCTTCGTCGTTAATGTCTTCACGAACCACCATTGTCTTCAATGTTTTCACACATTTTTAGGGGTCATCTCGGGTAGTTAAGCTAAATCAATGAGGGACACTACTTGTGTTATCCTGCAATTCTCACAAACACATTAGTCCCTCAACCACGTTTGTCATCAATACTCCAAAACCAACTAAGGGTGGCACTAGATGCACTTACAATCTCCCCCTTTTTGGTGATTGATGACAAACTGTTTGAAGTTTTCAACGGGGATAAAAGTATGTGAAAGTTCAGTATTGTGAGTATTGTCTTCATACATATGATGAGGCTCCCCCCTGAAGATGTGCATATAAATAGTTTTCTTTTGAATGCAAATGCACATGGCAGGTTTTGCTTTGCGGAGGCCATCTTCACAGTGTGAAGACAATTCATCATGCATATAAAATGATAATGAAGATAATGGTATGCATAATGGAAAATGGACGTCTGCAGAATGACTTCATGCGGAATTTATCATCGCATCACAAAGAGGCAGCAAAAGAAGAAGACGACCATCAAGTTTAAGTGCAACTCAAAAGCCAACAGTCTCAGAATGACAGTTGTCAGAACCTAGCAAAAATAAGAAACCACCCATATGTACCCTCTTGAATACTATCAACTCATATGCTTCTCCCCCTTTGTCAGTAATGACCAAAAAGGTTTGAAGACATAGCGTATCTACATGTTCCCAGGTGGAGACGAAGTTGGAGCAGCAGGGTCGACGTTGGAGTTTGGTGGTGTAGACGGGATTGGTGCAGCATCATGATGCAGTGCGGTTAGAACAGGTGAGGTGGCGGCATCTTATTCATCGACTACTCTAGCAACAATAGTTGCAGGCGATGATAAGCACTCAGAATCTTCAATGGAGGGTGTGCGACGCCAACTTGCATTTTTAAGAGGCCTGGAGTCAAACTTGAAATTCTCAGTGAAGCCATCCGCGTGAAGATCATCTTCAGTGCAGAGCAAGGTGAGACTCTTCCAGGAACGGTGACATGCTTCATGGGATACAAACGAGTTCTTGGTGGCCAAGTTGCGAATGCGATTGACATCCACCAAGATAGTTTGCATCTGACGCTTCCGCCAGTCATGATATCTGTCCTGCTTTTGATGTAAAGCCACCAGAAGCTCACGGTAATTAAGTACACAAGGACGCTTCTGAGGCCTTTGAGAAATGGTGCTTGTAGTGGCTTCAGTATTTGCATGATGTGGTAGGCGCAGGTTGCCAGCCAAAGGATAAGCAGGAGTTGCAGCATTGGGCACATGAACACCATCAATGGGCTTTGTGAAGCTCTGGAACTTAGCATTCTGAAGGTGGAGGGGCTTCTTGGCAGGATCAGGGTAGATGGCTTCAACAGACATATCAAAATCAGGCAGAAAGGCAATGTGGTTGCGCGCTGATGGCCGATAGTCATCAGTTGAATGACGCTTAATCAAGTGCTTCACCCATGGAGCATAAAACTTTAGACCAAATAGATCAATCCCGGAAGCAGCAAGTTGTCTAATGAAGAAATCCTGGGAGTTGAATCTGATGCCATTGATGATATAGAATACCAAAGTCTTCATGGCGCCTTCAAGTTTGGCTTCAGAAGAATGGCCTTTGATGGGCCAGAGAGTATGCCTCAGAATGTGACACACTGTGCATGGCAGATACTCAAGGTCCTTAACAAAGAATTCCTTTGGATCTTCAGCGTCTTGGGGCAATGGTTTTATCATTCTAAGCATTTGGCTCATGTTCGGCTCTGGCTTCTGAAATATGCTCTGCAGTTCATTCTGATGAAGCGAACAACCAGGTTCACATAACTCACCTGGAGTGGGCAGGGAAGTAAGCTCGATGATATCCTGAGCTTTGGCTTAGTGATGTACATCACCTGTCATCCACTCAAGGATCCAAGTCTTCGGATCCCTGTTGTAGCCTTGAATGTGTAACATGGCATAGAACTGCAGGAGGAGCTCTTCATTCCAGTGCTCTTTATCAGTCACGAAAGCCAGAAGGCCAACATCCCTAAAGTAGTCAAGGGCTTCTTCCAGACATGGCAGCCCAGCCATAGCATTACAATCTAGACGTCTCTGCAGAAAAATCCGATCTTGATTGTACAGAATGCAAGAGTAATAGCTTCACTATTGATGGCTCCAAAATCTGTCAGAGGAGATCTTTGGCTTCTTGTAAGGGTTCTTGGCACTGTCAAAGAAGGTGTTGTGGTCTCTGAAGCTGAGCACGCTGAATGAGCCATGTGTAGTGACAGCACTTGAAGCCTTGGCAGACTTGGCTTTGGCTTCTGAACTTGAGGCCTTTGCTCCACATTATAATCGTATTGGGGTCCTGGAGCAGTAGGAGGAATCATAATAGGCCAACGGACAGTGACAAGCTGATCTTCACGATTGAAGGCCCTTTCCATGGTGCGAGGCCGCGGTGGAGGAACATCGCCATCAGTGGTGATTGGCGTCATAGTGGCTTCAGCGTTTACATTTGCTTCAGGCTCCACATTATCTTTAGCCATGACAGGGTTATTGGCTTCAGCAGCATTGTTGGTGGCAGCCTCATTGTTTTCAACCTCCATCTGGTCAATGACCGGAGGGTCAGGCACGATCACATTCTCTTCAAGAATTACTTGATGAGTAACAGGGGATGTGGCTTCTCTTTCATCTTCGCTTCGCTCTTCTTCGGCTGATGCAGCCGGAATGTCTTTAGTAGCTTTAGCTTCAGACGCTTGAACAGTCGCAGAAGGATTCTCTTCAAGGAACACTTGACATGCCATTCAGCTAGATTGTTGTGAATCTTCTTCTAGAATGGTGGACATGGAGATAGATGGCCTCAGACCTTTGCGAAGCCTGTGAAATGCTGGCGACGCCTTTGGAGATGAAGTGGTCTCCATGTAATTGTCATCATCAAGCACCGAAGAGGTGACTTGAGCAAGTGGAGTACGAGGTGTCTCATCTTGAACTGGGGTGTCGTCTTGTTGCCGCTCAGCCCATGAGTCATCTTTTTCAATTGGTGTTAATGGACGACCAATGCTAATGTATTCACTGCTCATAGGAGCAGGCGATGATACCAACTGGGTCTCGAGCTGAGGAAGGACTTCATCATCAAGTACATTGTCTTCAATACCAATGTCTTTAGCTGTGTTGGGGTCAACAGCTGGAACTTCTTCAGATTCTGGTGCCACTGTGGGAGCAGGATCATGAACGATGAGACGACGCTCATGATTAGCAGAGGCAGGGTATGCAACAGAAATGGGTTCAACAACGAGGGGCTCTGGGGCAGCAGCACACTCTTTCCTTGAAGACTTAGAGCCCTTTGTCTTCAACTTTTTCTTGGAGGGAGCTTCATCAGATATATCCTTGTGCTTCCTCTTCCTGGCTTCGGCTTCGGCTTGCCTAGTCTTCTTAAGCTCAGAAGCAACAGAGGGGACCTTTGGCTTCGATCCAGTCATGCTGGCAAGGAAGACAATGTTGGGTTGTACCTTCCTTGTAGCATCAGGATTAGCTTCAGCAGGCTTCTTATTCTTCTTAGCAGCCATTCTGGGATCAATGCCAGGACGCCCAAGAGCTTTCCTCTTTTCAGCTTCATTGTGTGCTTGCACACATTTCTGAGCATAAGACTTCATGCGTTCTTGAGAGCCTTTAGCTTCTTCACGCTTCTTGTGAAATTCAGTTTTGAGGTCATGCAACAGCTTCTTCAAAATATGCACATCTGCCACACTGAGCTTGTGCATATTCTTCTTGAAATGCGCCTTCTCATAATCAATTTTATTTTTGAGCTCGACAATTCTCTAAGCCAGGGCCAGCTCATTATCAATGGCTTCATGGAATGTGACGTTGATGCCCACTGACAGCTGCAGACTGTCAATGCTGATGCTCTGGTCATCGAACCACTCAACAATAAAGTTATTCAAGATGCCAACATCAAAGAGGGGCAAATCACTGAAGATCTCCGCCTCTTGCTTGCTCTTGATCAGCATCTCTAGAGCTTCATCACTAAGATCTTCATCGATTGATAGATCAATGGTGTCTTCGTCATTGTGCAGAACAGCAGCAGGAGTGAGGGGTTGCCCTGCAACTTTCTTGGGCAATGGCTTCTTGGTCCTCTTGGACACATGAGTCAAATCTTTAGGCTGCACACTGGATTCAGTAGCTGCAGTTTTCAGTGGCTTCTTGGTTGAGGATTTTTGAGCAGCAGAGGCAGATGGCTTTGAAGATTTTGCCTTCTTCTTCTGCTTTCGTGGTGATGGAGCATCATCAGAGTCTGCTTCTTCCGCAGATTGCTCCACAGCAGCTCTCTGGGCAGCAATATGGGACATAAACCCATCAAAGTTGCCGAAGGGGCCAATCCTGTTCTCATTGGCTTCACGAGTTCCATCTGACCTTGGAGCAAAGGGGCCAGGGTTGAAGTTGAGGCCAAACTCCTTCCGGTCCTTAACAGTTGAATCTTTTGCAAACTGAAAGTTGCGCTTGAAGAGATTGTCTTCATGACACCATAGGAGAGATGATGGGTCGGCATTCTCAGGCTATGGTCCTCTGACCATACAAGGATAGAACTTCTGTTCAATAGCTTTAGTCTTAGTCTTCGGTACCAAGTTTCGGTACAGACAATCACCCCATGGGTGCTTGATGGCATTCTTCTCAGCATATGCAGGTGTTACAGACTTGTACTTGAACCACTGCTCGGCCCAATATCTTTGGATCCGGTTCTTGCGCTGGGTGTAGCTATCTTCTGGGTCAGACTTGTAGAGTTCATAAAGATCTGCAAGCAAGTCTAGTGTGATGTTGCCACGGTGTTTCCTACCTCCTTTTCGTGCAGACTTCTTAGAAACTATAATGTTCAGGCTGATTTGCTTCAATACGGTGAAAGGCTTCCGTCTGCTGGTCAGAAAAGAACTGGCTTCAAGAGATTCAATGTGATGCCGTAAGAATTCTGCAAATGAATGCAGACTATGAGAACCAAGAGATTCTCCCACGGACATGTACCTGTGACAGCATTAGAGCAACACGCAGCAGCACAGTAGGCAGAGAAGCAGCAGTATGCAAGAGCAGCAGCGAGCGAACAATAGAGCAACGGCAGCAACGGGCAAGGATCGCGGCAGGGGGCTGGCGGGGAAAGCAGCGATGGGATTCAGAGGGCGCGGGCGTGGAGAACGGGCACGCGTGCATGCGTGGCCCAGGGCGCAGCAAACGGCGGCTGGGCGTGTATGGCATCCGCGAGCTCTGGCCATGGCGGTGGAACGACGGCCTACGATGACTAAAACGAAGGAAGAAAGAGGGGAATCGGATGATGAGCTCACCGCGAAGGCACACAGCGGCCCGGCGAAAGCTTAGGAGCGGCAGTGCAGTGGATTGACGCGGCGGAGCTCCGGAGGCCGAAGATGAAGACGAGGTCGATGTCGATGTTGTGGTGGCTCCCTGCTGGATCCAGTGGGTGAAGACGATGAGGCGAACGATAGAAAACCTCCTGGACACGCTGCGGAGGCGACTCGAGGATGGTGTCCACGCGGACGAGCAGAGGCGATGACGGCCATCGCAGTAGCATGGTCAGCAGCGGGCGGATCTGGAGGAGGGGAGCGGTGGTTAGATGAGGGGTGAGAGAGAAAACGAGTGGGGGCCGAGTGGGAGAGGGGATCGAGGAGGCGAGGGCCGTGGCGATCTTATCCATCGGGGGGAGTTCGCCGGCGAGGCAATCCGGCTGGGACTCGGCTCGGGTCGTCTTCCTGTAGCGGGGTAGACGACAAAGGGAGGGGTTCGGTTGGGTGGCCTATGTCCAGCGGCAGGTGGTTGTGTGCTTTTTTTTTAAGTTTGTATTTTCCCTATTTGTTTTATTTTATTATTTTTGTAAAATACAACACTAGCCCCTAAATTAGTATTATTAATTTAACTACCACAAATGACTTGGCCCTTTAATAAAATAGGTTTATATTTGTTTACTATTTAAAAAGCATTTAAACAAATGTTATAAGCACTATTTTAGATAGTTTAGTGCACTCAAACACTTTGTAAAAATGTTGTTTCACTACCAATATTAGTTACGGGATTATTTGGCACAAGATGAACATTTTAGATTTCATCTCTGACAAATATGAATTTTTGACTTTACATTGGATTTGAATTTGAACCATGATTTGGAACAAGTGAATATTAGCAACAGTAACATGATGACATGGCACCATTAACTGGGGATTATTGTAGCATGACACTGGGGGTGTTACAAATCTCCTCCACTACAAGAAATCTCGTCCCGAGATTTAAGTGGGGATGTAAAGAGTAACTTCAAGAGAACTGACCCTTATAGGGTTAATTATCTGGTGAACAATTCAGGGAATGAGGCAGAAGTATCTCTTGAGTTGAAACTTAATAAAACATCGAGAGCAAAGTATGAAGGTACAATAGGAAGTTTCAAGCAAATGGACAAATGATTGATACCTGAACAGAGTGTGACAAAGGGTTCAGAGCATTGGAATAGATCATCTCTCAAAAGGTGGCTCGTGACATGATACGAAGCCAAATGCAAGAATATTTTGGAATCAAAGATATACAGGAGAGTAAGGTTCTGATCCTAGGACCTGTGGGTTATGGGCCCACCATGTGGGTTAAAAGTAGAAAGGGGGGCCATAGCGAGGCATGTCAGATGATAGACTGTCAGTTATGTTGCCAACAACGTTGGTACCAAGGGCGAGGGACGAAGAGAACTATTTTCCTGCTCGTAAGACGAGGCGGACCAATAGGCAAAGTTCTCGTCCGTTGGTGGTTCGGAACATCATCAACAATAGTAGCAGGGTCTTACTGACAGAGTTGTACACCGAGGTGTTTCCATAAGTAGGGAACTATTGCTGCTTAGATCTCACAAACCACAAGAAAGGTTAAACAAAACAATGGAAAGAAAAGGTGATCATTATATTAATCAGAACATTGGAAAGGAAAGTGTGTTTAAACACAATTATCAGGAGTATATCCTTCCCAAGGACAAGCAGAGTATGATATCCATGACAAGACAGCAAGTTCAAAAGCATTTAGATAAAGGGGGTGAGGGAAGAATCTTGATATTACACATACAACAGTGTTTGGATAATAGATCAAGAAACATTCGACAATGTGCTTCCAATGTTCGTGTTGATACTTGGAATACCACAGCCATGCTTTGAGGTAGCATTGACATGGTGTTCCAAGTAGGGGTTGGAGTTGAAGATCACAAGAAATACTCAAAGAACAATTGCAGGAATAACAAGTAGTCCAAGGTATAACCAATACATGACCAAACATGTGTTGGAAAGAAGACAAGGGGGGTTGTCAATGATAACTCAAATCATTGAAGGTCAATGAGGGAGTCCTGGATTAGGGGGTGTCCGGATAGCCAAGCTATCACCATTGGCCGGACTCCTGGACTATGAAGATACAAGATTGAAGACTTCGTCCCGTGTCCGGATGGGACTTTCCTTGGCGTGGAAGGCAAGCTTGGCGATACGGATATGTAGATCTCCTACCATTGTAACCGACTCTGTGTAACCCTAACCCTCTTTGATGCCTATATAAACCGAAGGGTTTTAGTCCGTAGGACGAACAACAATCATACCATAGGCTAGCTTATAGGGTTTAGCCTCTCTGATCTCGTGGTAGATCTACTCTTGTACTACCCATATCATCAATATCAATCAAGCAGAAGTAGGGTTTTACCTCCATCGAGAGGGCCCGAACCTGGGTAAAAACATCATGTCCCTTGTCTCCTGTTACCATCCGCCTAGACGCACAATTCGGGACCCCCTACCCAAGATCCGCCCGTTTTGACACCGACATTGGTGCTTTCATTGAGAGTTCCTCTGTGCCGTCGCCATCAGGAAGGATGCCTCATCCCGTCTTTAAAAACGGCACTTGTTGCTAAAGGAGCTTTGGCTATCAGCCAAACTCTCCGGCTAGGTGGTTTCCTTATGACCGCCTGTCCGGCCACCGCACCGACGATGACTTCTCGGGTCATCGAAAGCAACCTTCACGTTAACTAGGAACTCGCCGAGCAGTTAGATCCGATGGAGCTCTCTTCCTTAAACGAGCTCTTGGATCGCATCGCCGCCCTGGGAGTCGCTACAGACTACGATCAGATTGGGCTTAAACCCGATCTGAGAGAGATTAACTCTCCCCAGGTTACCCACTGCATTGTTGTGGCAGAGGAACAATGCGGCGACTCTTCTATCTCAAGGACTAGCTATGTCCAGATTCCCGATCCCTCCATGCCGGATTCCCGCGGAGGGGAGGACGTCACTCAAGGCCTGAACCTAAAGTCAGGCAGCGGGCTAGATTCATTGGACGACATCCAAGAACCCAAGCTTCCAAGTTCGGAAACTTCTTGGCCCCTGAGTTTTATATTGGACGGGGTTCCGAATTTAATTCCACCCGCCCACCCAAACACAAGCGATCTATCACAAATCCGGCAAGAGCCCGCAGAAACAGTACACCATTACTGGGCGAGATTCCTCCTGGTCATAAACAGGATAAAGGATTGTTGTGAGGAGGACGCAATTTCATTCTTCTGCACTAATTGCATGGACAAGGGAATCCTCAACGCCGTAAGTCGTCGTGAAATCACACGCTTCGCTGACTTGGCGTCCATAGTACGAAAGTACTGTGCGATGGAAAGCGCCTAGAAAACCGAAATCAATTTTTGGGACAATCCGGCCCTGAATACAATCCCAGTCTGAAATAAAAGGGTGCATCATCGCCAGGCACCTGGGTTAAAAACCAAAAAGCAAAAACCCTCTATAGGGCATGGAACCGTATTGGAAGGATGGCTCAATGGACCCTGCAAAATTCATAGTACAGAGGGCGCCACTCCAACTCATAGCCTTAGAGCATGTTGGATACTACGGCAGGTGGCCAAAAGTGGCGAAGAGCTTCTAACTCCAGAGCACCAGCCCAAGGATACCAGTACGGTATTAACAGTCTTTGAGACTTTCACATCAAATAATATGCGGAAACGAACACTCCGCAGCCTTGCCGAAGTCTACCAAGTAGCAACAATAAACCCATGGAGTGACACGGCCATTACCTTTAATGCCAGTGACGAACCTAAATTCCGAATAGCCCGAGCACCAGCCGCATTGGTCCTCAGTCCAATAGTGGACGGCTTTCGCCTTACCAAGGTACTCATGGACGGTGGCAGCGGATTGAACCTCATTTACGAGGAAACCCTCCGAAAAATGGAAATAGACTGGAGCCGCATTGAGCGAAGCAGCACAACCTTTAGAGGAATAATCCCCAGTCGGGAAGCATGCTACACAGGAAAAATCACACTGGATGTGGTGTTCGGCACACGGGATAATTACAGGTCCGAGGAGGTCACGTTCCAAGTGGCCCCATTCAGCAGCGGATATCATGCTCTATTAGGGCGAGAAGCATTCACAATTTTTCAAGCTATACCCCATTACGGGTACATGAAGCTCAAAATGCCCGGGCCCAATGGAATCATCACTCTCGCTAGTGACCCGGACATAGCACTCCGCGCCGAAAACAAGACAACCGCACTAGCCCTTGAGGCACTATCCGAAGCCCTAGCGATCGAGGAACTCACTGCGCTGCGCTCCACGGTGAATAGGGACGACGTGATACTCGATAAGAGATCCAAGTCCACCTCCTTTAAACCAGCGGACGAAATAGTCAAATTCCAAGTCCATCCAATGGACCCTACAAAAACAGCCTCCATTGGGGCACAATTAAACCCTGATGTAGATGCCACACTACGAGAATTCCTACGCGAAAATTGGGACATTTTTGCCTGGCACCCTTCAGACATGCCAGGAATCCCACGCCGGCTGGCCGAGCACAGCCTAAACATCCTAAAAGGATTCAAGCCAGTCAAACAGGCTCTTCGACGTTTCTCTGAAACCAAGAGACATGCCATGGGAGAGGGGCTAGCCAAATTATTGGAGGACGGATTCATCAAAGATATAAAACATCCAGACTGGCTAGCAAACCTGGTGATGGTACCAAAGAAGGACAAATCCTGGCGCCTATGTGTCGATTTTAAGGACCTCAACAAGGCTTTCCCAAAGGATCCCTTCCCACTCCCCCGCATCGATCAAATTATCGACGCTACCGCAGGACACGACTCATTGTGTTTCCTCGACGCATACTCAGGCTACCACCAAATTACGATGGCAGAGCCCGACCAGGCCGCAACTGCATTCATCACCCCATACGACCCATTCTGCTTCAACACAATGCCCTTTGGGCTCAAAAACACCGGCGCAACATATCAGCGCATGATTCAGACATGTGTGGCAAACTAGATCGGCAAAATAGTGGAGGCATACGTGGACGATGTGGTCATCAAAACCAAGCACGACGAAACTCTAGTAGACGATCTGAGGCTCACGTTCGATAATCTCCGAACATATGACATTAAGCTTAACCCGGAAAAATGCATTTTCGGCGTACCAGCCGAAAAGCTCTTGGGCTTGTATCTGGTAGAGGAATTGAAGCAAACCCAGGCAAGATCCGAGCTCTATCACAATTGGATATCCCAAAGGACCTCAAACAAATACAAAAATTGACGGGATGTGTGGCGGCTCTGAGCCGCTTTATCTCCCGTTTAGGAGAAAATGCATTACCTCTTTATCACCTCCTCCGAAGCACCGAACACTTCTAGTGGACGGATGCCGCCACGGCCGGACTCGAAGAAATAAAAGCCATATTGGCAACAAACCCGGTCCTGGCCGCGCCCAACATGGGCGAACCAATGCTATTATATATAGCGTCAACTCATCAAGTTGTGAGCGCAGTGCTCGTTGTCGAACTAGAAACGGACGGACACGGGTTTCCCCTACAAAAACCAGTTTACTATGTGTCCACTGTCCTAAATCCATGCAAGTCACGGTACCCACATTATCAAAAGATAGCGTACGCGGTGTTCATGGCATCCCGGAAGCTGCGACACTACTTTCAAGAGTGTTCGATAACAGTAGCCTCCGAAGTACCTCTTAACGACATTATAAACAACCGCGACGCGACGGGCCAGATTGCCAAATGGGCCATTGAGCTCCTCCCGTTCGACATAACCTATAAGCCATGGCGAGCTATTAAGTCGCAAGTTTTTGCCGACTTCGTCGCCGAATGGACTGAAGCCGAACTCCCTAAAGAGTACGACGCATATTCCAACTGGATAATGCACTTCGACGGCTCCAAAATGTTGGCTGGTCTGGCGGCTGGCGTCGTTTTGACGTCCCCAACCGGAGATACGGTTCAATACGTACTCCAGATAATGTATACGGACTCCAACAACGTAGCCGAATACGAGGCCCTTCTACACGGCCTCCGGATGGCAGTCTCCATGGGCATTCAACGCCTAGAGGTGTGCGGGGATTCGAACCTCGCGATATCCCAAATAAATGGAGACTTCGATGCCAAGGATCCGAAAATGGTAGCTTATCACAATGTTGTCCTAAAAATGTCAGCTCGGTTTGAAGGGCTCGAATTTCACCATATAGCCCGGGATAACAACCAGGCAGCAGACGTATTGGCGCGCATTGGCGCAAAGCGTGATGCCGTTCCTCCCAACATCTTCCTAGAGAGAATGTTCAAGCCATCCATACTATGGGAGGGGGAATCCGGAAATAACAACCCGGACCCAACCGCATTGCCCGACACCAAACATTCTGACAAAATTGGTGGTTCTGCCAATGAAGTAACATCTTCAGCCCACATAATAATGGCAGTCATTGCCCCGTGAACGGAACCATTCCTAGCCTACATAACCAGGCAGGAACTTCCGGAGGACCAAAACGAGGCCCGCTGCATAGTGCGGCGATCTAAAGCCTATAAGGTTCATGAGGGAGAGCTTTACAAGAAAAGCACAACCGGAGTCCTTCAAAGGTGTATCTCCGAAGATGAAGGGCGGAATCTGCTGGCTGAAATTCATGCCGGACTCAGCGGGCACCACGCCGCAGCCCGGGCCCTTGTAGGCAAGGCCTTCCGCACAGGATTTTATTGGCCAACGGCCCGGGCAGATGCTCAGGACTTAGTCCAACGATGCGTCGGTTGCCAACTCTTTGCTAATCAAAGCCACATGCCACCCACCGCCCTCAAAACTATACCCATAACATGGCCCTTCGCGGTCTGGGGGCTTGACATGGTTGGACACCTTAAAGGAGGAACCCACAAGCAAAAATACCTACTGGTCATGGTGGATAAATTCACCAAATGGATAGAGGCCAAACCTGTTAAGATGGTCGAATCCGGACCGGTGATAGACTTCATATCAGGGGTCGTACACCGTTACGGCGTCCCCCATAGCATCATCACTGATAACGGCACGAACTTTACGGCCGACGAGGTCAAACTCTGGTGCAAAAACATGGGCATCAAGCTCGACTATGCTTCAGTCTATCACCCTCAAACTAACGGTCAAGTAGAGCGAGCAAATGGTCTAATCATGAGCGGCATCAAACCCAGACTAGTGCGGTCCCTCAAGGAATCTAACATGCACTGGGTAGAGGAGCTCGACTCTGTACTCTGGGGGCTCCGGACCACTCCGAATCGCACCACCGGATTTACACCATTCTTTATGGTATACGGCGCAGAGGCAGTTCTGCCCTGCGACATAATTCATGACTCACCTCGCATGCGCATGTACGAAGAAAGAGAAGCCGAGCTCGATCGGCAGGACAGTTTGGACACATTGGAGGAGGAGCGTGACGTGGCAAAAGCCCGTTCCGCATTCTATCAACAGCAAGCTCGAAGATATCAAAGCAAAGAAGTATGGGCCAAAACTTACAACGTTGGCGAGTTAGTTCTACGCCTGCCGGACAAGAAAAAGGACAAACTAAAGCCCAAATGGGAAGGTCCCTTTATCATCGACCAAGTCCTGACTGGTGGAGCGTACCGTCGGTGAGATGCATCGGATAACCGACTCGAGCCAAACCCATGGAATGCAGCCCGTCTCCGAAGATTCTACGCCTAGCGCCGGATTCTGAGTTCGTCTCCTTCCTCCGTCTATATTTTACATATTAGTTGTCTTCTGTTTCTCTCCTTCTCTCTCCTTTTCTATTATAGCCTTTGAAAGCTTGTTCGCGCATTGTTCGCACACACTTGAAGCGCTATCCGCGCTCATTATACCTGGGGGCTTCTTTAACAGAAGCTTATTTATACGGGCTTCATGCCCAACACATGTGTCACACTTCCGCATGTACCTTTTATTCACCATTATATGCATCGATATGACTTAAGTTTTGGCCAAGCTGGGTTGCCTGGCTCCTGTGCTTACCCCTACGTTCCCGATTGTTCGGCTAGGTGGTAAAGGGAGCACCTCTGCGATTGTTACTGTCGGGTCAGCCGGATGTGCACCTCAGACTGGTGAAGCCGAAAGCTAGCGTTCTTAAGGGAATATTCGGTCGGTGAACTAAAAGACGACCTCTTATCTATTTATTTATCTGCCCCCAGATGTTTTTCTGCTTTTTTCGCAGTCCGGACATGCACTTTAGGGCATGCCCCTGGGGAAAGGAACCCCTAACGGAACTATTCTCCCTGGAAGATGTTTCTTACTAACCATGCAATATAGCATAACTAGTTGGGCACTTGTCTGATACAACACTAATGACCCCTACGCCTTGTCTCCACGCATGCCCCGGTTCTTATATAACCGCGAGGGTATTCGGACACACTCCAGACTATCGGGTCCCGAGGTTGAAGTGAAAAGGTCTGCTATGACAAACGATCTACAATCCGGCTAGAAGGCATTTTACATGTCATCTTAAATTACATAGTCAACTTGACTGGGCATATTCCTCTTCAATGCCATCCAGCAGGCTGTCTAGTTTACAGTCCCGTTGGGAATACTTTGCGGCCAATTCTACTTGGTCATACACCAAGCTCACAGGGATCTCCTTCCCATCGGGCCCCGCAGGTCCGACTTCGGCCATGTGGTTTGGGTCAGCCTTTGTGTACCGCGTCTTCATCATGGCCCAGGCCTCCCTGGCGCCTTGATGGCAGGCCGATATCTTCCATAAGCGGAAGCGCTGCCGCGCTCCCTGAAGCATCTCTGCAATCTCTCCAAGGCCTTCCGGCAGGGAGACATATGGCCACAAGGCCTGGGCGACGCCTTTCATCACCTGCCGAACTCGTTCGTACCGTTGCAAGAGCTCAGGAAGAAGGTCACCCGTAGAACCAGGCATTTCCTCTGCAGGACGGCCTGTGAGCATACCTACAGACATAACTCTGTTAGTCGACTTCCTCGCCGAACTATTTTTCAAAGTTCGTTCAAGCACTTACTAAAAATGTCGCGTCGAAGCCGCCGATTCTCCTTAACAGAGTCAGATAGCTGGGCACGAACATCCTTTAGTTCCTCACCCAGCTGGGTGTTGGCATCTTGGAGATTATTTTTCTCCTGTCTCACCCTTGTAAGCACATTCTCGCCGGCCTTTAACTGGCGCATGAGTTGTTGCTTGTCCAGATCTACCCCGGCGCCATCTGCAATATTATTGTCAGACTTATACACATGCCGCACTTCACAAATCACTTATCTTTGGAAGCATATATTACCAGAGGGGGCCTCTTTGGCTTCCCCCGATGCGGCTAGTGCGGCCTCAATTTGGACTTTGCACTCCTCCAGCTCCTGGGACAGTTGGGTATTCTTTTCTATAAGATCGTGCACAATAAATGATCCTTAAATCAGTTATTCTAACTATTTTAAGTCTCGGGGGTTACTGGCATATATAACTGTCAAATTTTCTCACCCGTATGTCTTTTACATACTGCTCCGTGGCTCTGGCTAGACCATTTTGAGCGGCACGGAGGTGCACATCTCTGGAATTGAAGGCATCCAATGCCTCTGGGAAAAAACATGCGTGACGAAGAACTGTCCGGCGACGCCTGTGATTCATTGCACTCTCCACCTCAGAATTGGTGGCAGATAACCTGTCGGCATCCTCTGTCGGAGGAGCATCCGACGCACGCCTCGTGTTCGCCTCCGCCTCTGGACCTGGCGTTGGAGCCTGGCGAGCGGAGGATTGATTGGCAACCTCTCCGGATATAGTCCGGCGAGCGCTCTTCGTCCTGAAAAAGCATGATCATTAGTATGCCCCTAGACTAAAACCTGGGAGCAAGATGACACGCCATACCGTTGCATCGGCATTTCAATCTGGACTGCACTTCTTTTTGGCCTATTGGGCCTTGCTGTCCCTTGTTGGCCGGCCATCGCAGGCTCGGCCTTCCGCCTCAAGGACTTCCCCTGCGAAACACCATTGGTATACGGTGATTAAAAACATGCACAGACGGGTCATTTTCAAAGTATTGGGACTTCGGTCTTAGTTACCTGCGAGGCGGGAAGTATTCCGGGGTAATTGGCCGTAATGGCGACCAAGGCATTATCGATGCTCAGTTGGTGGAAAACCCGTCGATCAGCTCCACCGATATGTCCGGATCCTCTTGGGAGGTCGGATCGAGGAACCGTTCCGGATCCTCGGGTTGTGGAGGCGGGCTGTTTATATCCTTTACGGCCCGGCGCAGTTCCTGCGCCAAAATCACAAAATGGGATACTTGACTATGGGAATACGGATCGGATAGGCAAAAATAAATGTCCGCTTACCCAGCTTGGAGGATTGTTCATAGAAAATCCGCCCTGTGGATTGATGCGGAGGAATTCCTCCTCTTCTCCCTTGTACAATGCGGACAAGATCTTCATCAGATCGGCGACCGGTCCCGGCCCCTTACGGCCACAGCGGGTGGCATCATCCTTCCCGTTGAAATCCCACATGGGGTGGCCTCTATACTGGAGCGGCTGCACCCCCCGCATAATGCATGTGGCCATGACCCCGATCATGGTCAGTCCAGAATGAGCTAACAACCTTATCCGGCTCATCAGGTAAATGACGTCCCTGTCGTTTTCCCTCTGAGTGCTCCGTGGACACCAGCTTAGGCGTTTCTTCAAAGGAGCGTTACTAAACTCAGGGAGGCCGACCCGAACAGGGTCTGGCAGGGGGACATCTTCTATATAAAACCATGCCGAAGGCCAGTCTTCGGACGCCTTCTTCGGGGTTCCGGATAGATATCCGGTCCCGGCGATGCGCCATAGTTCGGCTCCGCCCACTTGATATATTGACCCCTCTTGAGAACGGGGCACAAGGCAGAACAGCTTCTTCCATAGCGCAAAATGAGCGTCGATGCCCAAAAACAGCTCGCAAAGGGCCACGAAGCCCGCAATATGCAAAATGGAGGCAGGCGTAAGGTTGTGCAACTATAGGCCGTAGAACTCTAGGAGCCCCCAGAGAAACGGATGAATTGGAAATCCGAGCCCTCTTATCAAATAAGAGACAAAGCATACCCGCTCTCCTTTGGAGGGGCTGGGGACGCTCTCTGCTTGCTTTCCGCCCTTATAGGTGGCGAGTCCGGCTCGAACCGGAACCACGAAGGCTGGGGGAAGAAATCCCTTGGTTTGGAGCGCTGCTAGCTCACTGTGCGGGACGGAGCATCTCTCCCAATCTCCAGGTTGAGGGCTGGGAGGGCGAGAGGAGGAGTCGCGTCGACCGTTAGTGATGGAATGGATTTCTGTCAGATGCGCTCTGATGAATACTCGCGAGGGAGAATGGTGTGATTCGGATCTAGATCCTCGTCTCTTTTATAGGCAGCTCATTTGCGCAGCTAGGGGGATAAATGTAAAAATACCCCGGCTATTCGCATTCGTTCGACATGTGGAAGATAGCCATTATGGGGCGTAGAAGCCGAGGAGCGCAATATTTACAAGAAGTCGGACCCTATTCAACAGGTACACATGATTTGGAGAAGAACCTGCCTTGCAATGCCAAAGACTGTCTATGCGCCGGACTCATCACCATTGAAGCCTGGTTCGGGGGCTACTGAGGGAGTCCTGGATTAGGGGGTGTCCGGATAACCGAACTATCACCGTTGGCCGGACTCCTGGACTATGAAGATACAAGATTGAAGACTTCGTCCCGTGTCCGGATGGGACTTTCCTTGGCGTGGAAGGCAAGCTTGGCGATACGGATATGTAGATCTCCTACCATTGTAACTGACTCTGTGTAACCCTAACCCTCTTCGGTGCCTATATAAACCAGAGGGTCTTAGTCCATAGGACGAACAACAATCATACCATAGGCTAGCTTCTAGGGTTTAGCCTCTCTGATCTCATGGTAGATCTACTCTTGTACTACCCATATCATCAATATCAATCAAGCAGGAGTAGGGTTTTACCTCCATCGAGAGGGCCCGAACCTGGGTAAAAACATCGTGTCCCTTGTCTCCTGTTACCATCCGCCTAGACGCATAGTTCGGGACCCCTACCCAAGATCCGCCGGTCTTGACACCGACAGTCAAGGATGGTATTTCTCACCATGAATTCAATTGCCATTTCAACAGAAGTCAAAATGTTGATGCTGATCAAGACGCCTTTGTCGAGAGGCTCTATGAAGATGCCATCAAGTAACAGGAAGGACGAAGCGAAAGGCTATTGGAACCATGAGTACGACACAAAGTCAAAATCAAACTTGCTGTTCAAGGTGAAATGATATGACAAGAAAGATCGATGTAAGCTTAGCTCGTCGTCGGAAGTTGCTCCGGGCATAAGGACCAGGTAGCATAGTTAAAAGTTGACACGATAAAAATATAGCCGATCAGGCTAGGAATGATGTGATGGAGTATCCAACTCCCTAGCAACAAAGTACTAGGAGTGCTGAATCACTGAGCAGAATAGATTCATTGTTCGGTGGTCTCGGTTGAAGACAACCCAGAACCCATGAAGTGACTAAGACAGGGTAAGGTAGTACTTCATCAAAAGTTCATTAGATGTAGTGCAATGCATGATATCCTCGAGATAATAGAGGGTAATACTCATAGATAGGGCATAATAGAGTTTGGACATGTGTATTCATCTGCAGAAGACAAGTACTTTAACTAGTCCGAGAAATGGAATCAAAGGGGAACAATCATGGTCAGAACCATGGTTGCAAAGGACCAAACATAGATACCAGATGAACTTATAACAAGGGGATTATTATTATCATAAGAAGCTTCCATGATAAGTTTCACATCGGGTCCATGGGCATGAACACTAAGTTCAAGGTCGACTCCCACTTCTTCAATGCATAACCTTTCATTCACTTCTCGCTTTTGATGAAGTTGTAGTGTTAAAGATTTATCTGGTGAAGCACCAGAAGAGTATGACTCGCATAACTTTTGAGTTCACATGGATTAGGAAAAGCATAGGTTCAACCCACCGGGACATCTTAGGAACCTACACCGCAGTCTTCAGGAGTAAATAACACAAACTCGAATGTAAGGAGAGGATACAATTTGCCAAAGGCATCATGTATAAGGGGAAGAACTCTCGAGGTTTTTGAATGCGATGGACACTGTCGGATACAATCCAACAATGGATCTGGCGATTCACGACGGAGTTGATGTGAGTATTAGCATCCAACCAGAAGAAGAAGAAATGCAAGGGCATCGGTTTATGGAAACATCTGAATAATTCGATGCTTAAATACAAAGAAATTGGATTTCTAGATTGGTGTATCAGATCAGATGCTCCGATCGAAGATGGATAGGTTGAACAGACTTAGAGGCACACCGATCGAATCTTGATTGGGCAAGAACCAGCTCATATCCGGAATGATGTCTGAGCCGGAAAGTAAATTCCTATGGATCAATTGATGATTGTGAGTAGTCGCACATACGTTGAATCCGTAGGAACAGAGTGACAATCACAAAGGATTTTAATAAATATCGCTAGACATATGGAATTAACCATAACACAAGCAGGCGAGGGGAATCAAAAGTAAAAGGCCACGGAGGATTTTGGGGATATCAGATAGCATTTCAAAGTATTTTGGAAAGCATGTGAACAACTGGGGAGGAACGGACCCCGGGTAAGTGAGTTATCCATAGTGCAAAAAGAAGCTGCAAAGCATAAGACACAAAGGATTCTCGGAACAACGGAGAGTGTTAGGGGTAACTTGTAACAACAAGAGCAACTGGGATGAAGGTACAAACGGCAAGGATGGTATCCGTGGGGACTTATCGGTGGTTAGGACTGCAAAGCAGTGGGAACAGGGTCTCGGGAAACATCGAGGAGTATCCGTAGAATCTTCTGGTGAAGCAAGCGATCATCGCTAATGTCGAGGCTCTACGGGAGGAAGTGGTTAAAAGAACCTAATGTCAGAGTTAGTAAAATGTTTAACCCAAATAGAAGATAGATCAGAATCCTAGAGTATAGACGAGGAGTAAAAGATCATAATACTGCCCAATGGCAACGTGGGCCCGTAAGACACACAACCAATGTTAGTAAAAGTTTTTCAGTGACTAGACTCAACTTCGGCCAAGGAGTTGGAAAGGGGGCTACCTACAGGCAGTCAGCTCTGATACCAACTTGTGACGCCCCCGATTCAGTCGTACACTAATCATACACGCAAATGTGTATGATCAAGATCAGGGACTCACTGGAAGATATCACAACACAACTCTAGACACAAATTCAAATAATACAAGCTTTATATTACAAGCCAGGGGCCTCGAGGGCTCGAATACAACGAGTCAGGGGAAGCAACAATATCTGAGTACAGACATAAGTTAGACAAGTTTGCCTTAAGAAGGCTAGCACAAAAGCATCTACGATCGAAAAGGCAAGGCCTCCTGCCTAGGAGCCTCCTAACTACTCCTGGTCGTCAACGGTCTCCACGTAGTAGTAGGCATCGGCAGTGGCATCTGGCTCCTGGGCTCCGACATCTGGTTGCATCAACCGGAAAGAAAAAGAAAGGGGGGAAAGGGGGAGCAAAGCAACCGTGAGTACTCATCCAAAGTACTCGCAAGCAAGGATCTACACTACATATGCAACATTATCAAAGGAAGGTTGTATATGTGGACTGGGCTGAAGAAATGCCAGAATAGAGAGAAGGCCTAGTCCTATCGAAGACTAGCATCTTATGGAAACCACCATCTTGCAGCAACAGGAGGGAGTAGAGTAGCATAAAGTAACATAGTAGTAGTGTTATCTACCTCGGCCAGAGATCCTTTCTCGACTCCCTGCGAGAAAGCAATCCCAGAGCCATACTATCCAGTTATCATCTCTTATCCAAGTCTCATCTCAAGTATCTAGTTCTAGTTGTATTGATCGGGATACAACTCCAAGTGTCCGTTACCGTAAGACAGGCTATCGATAGATGTTTTCTTCCCTGCAGGGGTGCACCAACTTGCCCACCATGCTCGATTAACTCCGGCCGGACACACTTTCCTGGGTCATGCCCGACCCCGGCCAAACAATACGCCGCAACCCGACCTAGACTTAACAAAGAGGTCAGCACGCCGGACTAAACCTATGCCCCCAGGGGTCATGGGCCATCTCCCCGGGAACTCCTGCACGTTGCGTGGGCGGACGGTGAGCAGACCTAGCTACCTCCTTAAAAAAGGCAGGTGCTTACCAGTCCAACCCGGCGCGCGCCGCTCAGTCACTGATGCATATTAAGCTTTGGCTGATGTATACGGCGCAGAACACCCATACTATGCGCACGTGATGGTTAGTGCTATCAGGCCAGAGGACCCTTGGATCAATTATCCAAACCGTTAGTGTGTTGGTAGTGCGGTCACGAGCAGAGACTCACGAAAGATGTGACCCCGTCGCCCCGTTGCCCCGTCTCGAGGACTTGCGGATGGGGCTAAAAATGCCCGGCCACGCCTCGTATTCAACTCTCGGGCACCCTCCAGGTCAACCCGTCTCCACATCACTCGCGGGTACCCCTTGGGGTCGACCCGCCTTTTCAAGTAACAGTTGTAAAGTCCAAGTACCCGTGTGTCCAAACATCAAGGGGAAAACCCGAGGAATCACCCCCGGTGAATTCCACTCGATGTAAACATCAAGGTGAACGTAAGAGGGACCACCCTCGAGGTCCACACTTGAGGGGTTGCACGACAGAGTCATTTCGGAAGTGGTTAAAGAGGAAATCACCCTCGATGACCACGACCGAATAACTACACTACAGGGTTAACATCAGAAGTGTTGTAGAAGTCTCACCCTCGGCACTCGATAGTAACCCAGTAGTGTCGAGCAACTAAGGGGAAAGTGATGTGCGGTGCAGGGGCCTGGTCTTCGATCCCGTTGATCGGGTCTTCAATGATGAAGCAGGGGAACAAGGACAAGGTGGGGGGTCACTGATGGATCACTAACCAACCTATACTAAGCAGTTTAGGAAAACAGGTACGGTAACAATAAGCAGGCTATGCATCAGAATAGGAGCAAACAATAACAATAGCAAAATCTAATGCAAGAATGATAGAATGGAATGGGCGATATCGGGATGATCAAAGGGGGGGCTTGCCTGGTTGCTCTGCGGCAAAGGCAGGGTCATCAGTGGTGTCATCAGTCTCCGGAGCTGCGCCGGTCTCGGGGACTGTGTCGCTACCGAGATCTACCGAGAGAGAAGATGGGAAGGAAACAAATAAATACACAGCTAATATATGCAACACAAAGCATGCTATGCTAACGTATGCACTATTCATCTACCGAAAACGGGCAAAAAGTTGCGGGTTTACCTCCTGTGACGCCCCCGATTCAATCGTACACTAATCATGCACGCAAATGTGTATGATCAAGATCAGGGACTCACGGGAAGATATCACAACACAACTCTACAAATAAAACAAGTCATACAAGCATCATAATACAAGCCAGGGGCCTCGAGGGCTCGAATACAAGTGCTCGATCATAGACGAGTCAGCGGAAGCAACAATATCTGAGTACAGACATAAGTTAAACAAGTTTGCCTTAAGAAGGCTAGCACAAACTGGGATACAGATCGAAAGAGGCGCAGGCCTCCTGCCTGGGATCCTCCTAAACTACTCCAGGTCGTCATCAGCGGGCAGCACGTAGTAGTAGGCACCTCCGGTGCAGTAGGGGTCGTCGTCGACGGTGGCGTATGGCTCCTGGACTCCAGCATCTGGTTGCGACAACCAGGTAGAAGGGAAAGGGGGAAAAGAGGGAGAAAAGCAACCGTGAGTACTCATCCAAAGTACTCGCAAGCAAGGAGCTACACTACATATGCATGGGTATATGTGTAAGGAGGCCATAACAGTGGACTGAACTGCAGAATGCCAGAATAAGAGGGGGATAGCTAATCCTGTCGAAGACTACGCTTCTGGCAGCCTCCGTCTTGCAGCATGTAGAAGAGAGTAGATTGAAGTCCTCCAAGTAGCATCTCCAAATAGCAACTCCAGTAGCATCGCATAGCATAATCCTACCCGGCGATCCTCTCCTCGTCGCCCTGTAGAAAAGCGATCACCGGGTTGTCTGTGGAACTTGGAAGGTTGTGTTTTATTAAGTATCCGGTTCTAGTTGTCATAAGGTCAAGGTACAACTCCAAGTCGTCCTGTTACCGAAGATCACGGCTATTCGAATAGATTAACTTCCCTGCAGGGGTGCACCACATAACCCAACACGCTTGATCCCATTTGGCCGGACACACTTTCCTGGGTCATGCCCGGCCGCGAAAGATCAACACGTCGCAGCCCCACCTAGGCAAAACAGAGAGACCAGCACGCCGGTCTAAACCTAAGCGCACAGGGGTCTGGGCCCATCGCCCATAGCACACCTGCATGTTGCGTACGCGGCCGAAAGCAGACCTAGCCTAGTGGCGTTCCAGTCCAATTCGGCGCGCGCCGCTCCGTCACTGACGTCTGAAGTGCTTCGGCTGATACCACGACGTCGGGATACCCATAACTACTCCCACGTAGATGGTTAGTGCGTATAGGCTCGTAGCCAGACTCAGATCAAATACCAAGATCTCGTTAAGCGTGTTAAGTATCCGCGAATGCCGAACAAGGCCAGGCCCACCTGTCTCCTAGGTGGTCTCAACCTGCCCTGTCGCTCCGCCACAAAGTAACAGTCGGGGGCCGTCGGGAACTCAGGCCCACCACTACCTGGATGGAGCCACCTGCCCCTTCAGCCCCCATCTCCAAACAGTATCACCAGTAATGTAACAGTGTAAAGTATATAGTATATGCCCGTGATCACCTCCCGAAGTGATCACAGCCCAGTAGTATAGCATGGCAGACGGACAAGAGTGTAGGGTCACTGATGGAACACTAGCATCCTATACTAAGCATTTAGGATTGTGGGTAAGGTATCAATGACTGTAGCAGCAATGACAGGCTATGCATCAGAATAGGATTAACGGAAAGCAGTAACATGCTACACTACTCTAATGCAAGCAGTATAGAGAAGAGTAGGCGATATCTGGTGATCAAAGGGGGGGCTTGCCTGGTTGCTCTGGCAAGAGAGAGGGGTCGTCAACTCCGTAGTCGAACTGGTCAGCAGCAGCGTCGGTCTCGTAGTCTACCGGAGAGAAGAGGGGGAAGAAATAATGAATACGGGGCAAACAAAGCACCACAAAATATATCAAGGCAATACGCGGTGTTCGGTGTGCCCTAACGCGGTAGTAGGTGATACCGGTGAAGGGGGGGAAAACCCCCGGGAAAGTATTCCCGGTGTTTCGTGTTTTCGGGCAGAGGAACCGGAGGGGAAAAGTTGCAGGTTCGATAGGTTAGGGGTGTGTGGCGGACGAACGGACCGCGTATCCGGATTCGTCTCGTTGTTCTGATCAACTTTCATGTAGAAAGTATTTTCATCCGAGTTACGGATTAAAAGATATGATTTTCTAAAGATTTAATCATTTTCTAATTTTAATTATTTATTTAAATTCAACATTATCCAAAACAGTTTTTGCTGACGTCAGCATGACGTCAGCAGTCAACAGAGGTGTTGACTGGTCAACTGACGTGTGGGTCCCACTAGTGATTGACTGTTTAGTCTAATTAGTGTTTAACTAATCTAACTATTGTTTAATTAAACTAATTAGTTAGTTAGGTTAATGTAATTATGATTAATTAACTTAATTAATTCCTTAATTAATTAATTAATTAAATTATTATTATCTATTCATTTATTTTATTTATTTTATATATTATTTTTAATTCCTTTCTTTTTTTAACAAAACGTTCTGGGGCGGTGGGGCCCCTTGTCAAAGGCCCATAGGCCTATCGGGTCGGGCGTGTAGGCGACGGGCGCCACCCGAATGGGCACACGCCCATGGGCGGGCAGATCCGGCACAGCGCCGGAGCAGGGGGAGGCCGGTGGCCACGGCCTCGGCCAGGGAAGGCGCGGTCCTGGCGTGGGGAGCGGCACAGCAGCGGTAACCGGGCGGCCTGCGGCAGCGGGAGAGGCCATGGCGAGCAGCACCAGCAGTGCGGCTCGGAGGGGGGATGGGAGTAGGGCGACGCGCGGGCGGCGCAACGCGAGCGAGCAGCGCCTCGGCAGAGCGAGGCGGGGCTCGGGC